>NC_061508.1:297679037-297737335 GCF_022539505.1 Lolium rigidum
GTTGTATGGCTTGAAGCCCTCCAAGATGATTCTCCATAGTTCATTTGAGGCACTACAAACATGAGAGCGGAACTCAAATTCCCAAGTATCGAAATTATCAACGGAAAACTTAGGTGGGTCGCCCCGAATGTTTAAATGGGGATGGGGAACCGGTATATCGGGAGATAGGAAAGGTGGAGCTACTCGATTGTAGCTTTCACCTCCACTAGTTCCCCTAGGAGATGCACTGGTAGATTTGATAGTGTTTAAGTTATCACCTTCCACGGGTTTGGTAGATGAGGGTAAGTCCGAAGCCTCTCCCTCATTTAACGCACCCGTGTCTTTTACCTCTACACTAGGAGCCTTGGGAAGGGCCGGAGCCAAAAGCTCGGCAATCATCTTTTTCATGCTTTCCATTTGGGCTTCCATGGAGGACTTCAATGAATTGAAGTCTTCCACGGAGAACAACTTGGCGGCTGATGTCTACGTTCCCCCTCCTTTCCTGTAGGCAGTGTTGGGCCTCCAAGAGCAGAGGTTTGTAGAACAGCAGCAAGTTTTCCCTTAAGTGGATCACCCAAGGTTTATCGAACTCAGGGAGGAAGAGGTCAAAGATATCCCTCTCATGCAACCCTGCAACCACAAAGCAAGAAGTCTCTTGTGTCCCCAACACACCTAATAGGTGCACTAGTTCGGCGAAGAGATAGTGAAATACAAGTGGTATAAATAAGCAGTAGCAACGGCACCGTGAAAAGTGCTTTGCCCAGGACAAGAAACAAGCGTAGTAACGCAGCAGTAGTAACGCAGTAAAAACGAGTAAACAAGCAGCGATAGCGATATTTAGGAACAAGGCCTAGGGAATAGACTTTCACTAGTGGACACTCTCAACATTGATCACATAACAGAATAGATAAATGCATACTCTACACTCTTGTTGGATGATGAACACATTGCGTAGGATTACACGAACCCTCAATGCCGGAGTTAACAAGCTCCACAATAATGCTCATATTTTAGTAACCTTTAGTGTAAGATAGATCAAAGACTAAACCAAGTACTAGCATAGCATGCACACTGTCACCTTCATGCATATGTAGGAGGAATAGATCACATCAATATTATCATAGCAATAGTTAACTTCGCAATCTACAAGAGATCATGATCATAGCATAAACCAAGTACTAACACGGTGCACACACTCGTCACCTTTACACACGTGCAGGAGGAATAGAACTACTTTAATAACTTTGCTAGAGTAGCACATAGATAGTAGTGATACAAAACTCATATGAATCTCAATCATGTAAAGCAGCTCATGAGATCATTGTATTGAGGTACATGGAAGAGAGATGAACCACATAGCTACCGGTACAGCCCCGAGCCTCGATGGAGAACTACTCCCTCCTCATGGGAGCAGCAGCGGTGATGAAGATGGCGGTGGAGATGGCAGCGGTGTCGATGGAGAAGCCTTCCGGGGGCACTTCCCCGCTCCGGCAGGGTGCCGGAACAGAGACTCCTGTCCCCCAGATCTTGGCTTCGCGATGGCGGTGGCTCTGGAAGGTTTTCCGTATCGTGGTTTTTCGTCTCAGGATTTTCGATCCAGGGGCTTTATATAGGCGAAGAGGCGGCGCAGGAGGGTCGAAGGGGTGGCCACACCATAGGGCGGCGCGGCCAGGGCCTGGGCCGCGCCGGCCTATGGTGCTAGGTGGCTCGTGGCCCCCCTCCGGTCCTTCTCGGGTGTTCCGGATGCTTCCGGTGAAAATAGGAACCCGGGTCTTGATTTCGTCCAATTCCGAGAATATTTCGTTACTAGGATTTCGAAACCAAAAACAGCAGAAAACGAGAACCGGCACTTCGGCATCTTGTTAATAGGTTAGTTCCGAGAAAATGCACGAATATGACATAAAGTGTGCATAAAACATGTAGGTATCATCAATAATATGGCATAGAACATAAGAAATTATCGATACGTCGGAGACGTATCAAGCATCCCCAAGCTTAGTTACGCTCGTCGTCCCGAGCAGGTAAAACGATAACAAAGATAATTTCTGAAGTGATATGCCATCATAACCTTGATCATACTATTTGTAAACATATGTAGTGAATGCAGCGATCAAAACAATGGTAATGACATGAGTAAACAAGTGAATCATAAAGCAAAGACTTTTCATGAATAGTACTTCAAGACAAGTATTAATAAGTCTTGCATAAGAGTTAACTCATAAAGCAATAAATCAAAGTAAAGGCATTGAAGCAACACAAAGGAATATTAAGTTTCAGCGGTTGCTTTCAACTTGCAACATGTATATCTCATGGATAATTGTCAACATAGAGTAATATAACAAGTACAATATGCAAGTATGTAGGAATCAATGCACAGTTCACACACGTGTTTGCTTCTTGAGGTGGAGAGAGATAGGTGAACCGACTCAACATAAAAGTAAAAAGAATGGTCCTTCAAAGAGGAAAGCATCGATTGCTATATTTGTGCTAGAGCTTTTATTTTGAAAACATGAAACAATTTTGTCAACGGTAGTAATAAAGCATATGAGTTATGTACATTATATCTTACAAGTTGCAAGCCTCATGCATAGTATACTAATAGTGCCCGCACCTTGTCCTAATTAGCTTGGACTACCGGATCTTTGCAATGCACATGTTTTAACCAAGTGTCACAATGGGGTACCTCCATGCCGCCTGTACAAAGGTCTAAGGAGAAAGCTCACATTTTGGATTTCTCGCTTTTGATTATTCTCAACTTAGACATCCATACCGGGACAACATGGACAACAGATAATGGACTCCTCTTTAATGCATAAGCATGTGGCAACAATTATTATTCTCATATGAGATTGAGGATATATGTCCAAAACTCGAAACTTCCACCATGAATCATGGCTTTAGTTAGCGGCCCAATGTTCTTCTCTAACAATATGCATGCTCCAACCATGAAGGTGGTAGATCTCTCTTACTTCGGACAAGACGGACATGCATAGCAACTCACATGATATTCAACAAAGAATAGTTGATGGCGTCCCCGAAACATGGTTATCGCACAACAAGCAACTTAATAAAAGATAAAGTGCATAAGTACATATTCAATACCACAATAGTTTTTAAGGCTATTTTGTCCCATGAGCTATATATTGCAAAGGTGAATGATGGAATTTTAAAGGTAGCACTCAAGCAATTTACTTTGGAATGGCGGATAAATACCATGTAGTAGGTAGGTATGGTGGACACAAATGGCATAGTGGTTGGCTCAAGGATTTTGGATGCATGAGAAGTATTCCCTCTCGATACAAGGTTTAGGCTAGCAAGGTTATTTGAAACAAACACAAGGATGAACGGTACAACAAAACTCACATAAAAGACATATGGTAAACATTATAAGACTCCATACCGTCTTCCTTGTTGTTCAAAACTCAATACTAGATGTTATCTTAGACTCTAGAGAAACCAAATATGCAAACCAAATTAGCAAGCTCTAAGTATTTCTTCATTAATGGGTGCAAAGTATATGATGCAAGAGCTTAAACATGAGCACAACAATTGCCAAGTATCAAATTATCCAAGACATTTTAGAGTTACTACATGTAGCATTTTCCAATTCCAACCATATAACAATTTAACGAAGAAGAAACTTCGCCATGAATACTATGAGTAGAGCCTAAGGACATATTTGTCCATATGCTACAGCGGAGCGTGTCTCTCTCCCATAAAGTGAATGCTAGGATCCATTTTATTCAAACAAAACAAAAAACAAAAACAAACCGACGCTCCAAGCAAAGTGCATAAGATGTGATGGAATAAAAATATAGTTTCAGGGGAGGAACCTGATAATGTTGTCGATGAAGAAGGGGATGCCTTGGGCATCCCCAAGCTTAGACGCTTGAATCTTCTTATAATATGCGGGGGTGAACCACCGGGGCATCCCCAAGCTTAGAGCTTTCACTCTTCTTGATCATATTGCATCATACTCCTCTCTTGATCCTTGAAAACTTCCTCCACACCAAACTCGAAACAACTCATTAGAGGGTTAGTGCATAATAAAAATTCACATGTTCAGAGGTGACACAATCATTCTTAACACTTCTGGACATTGCATAAAGCTACTGGACATTAATGGATCAAAGAAATTCATCCAACATAGCAAAAGAGGCAATGCAAAATAAAAGGCAGAATCTGTCAAAACAGAACAGTCCGTAAAGATGGATTTTATTAGGCCACCAGACTTGCTCAAACGAAAATGCTCAAATTGAATGAAAGTTGCGTACATATCTGAGGATCATGCTCGTAAATTGGCGTAATTTTCTGAGCTACCTACAGGGAGATAGACCCAGATTCGTGACAACGAAAGAAATGCTGGAACTGCGCAGTAATCCAAATCTAGTATTTACTTTACTATCAAAGACTTTACTTGGCACAACAAAACATAAAACTAAGATAAGGAGAGGTTGCTACAGTAGTAAACAACTTCCAAGACACAAATATAAAACAAAGTACTGTAGCAAAATAAACACATGGGTTATCTCCCAAGAAGTTCTTTCTTTTTAGCCATTAAGATGAGCTCAGCAGTTTTAATGATGCACTCGCAAGAGATAGTATGTGAAGCAAAAGAGAGCATCAAGAGGCAAATCCAAAACACATTTAAGTCTAACATGCTTCCTATGCAGAGGCATCTTGTACACAAATGAATTCATGAAGAACAAAGTGACAATCATAAGAGGATAAAACAAGTGTAGCTTCAAAAATTTCAGCACATAGAGAGGCATTTTAGTAACATGAAAAATTCTACAACCATATTTTCCTCTCTCATAATAACTTTCAGTAGCAACATGAGCAAACTCAACAATATAACTATCACATAAAGCATTCTTATCATGAGTCTCATGCATAAAATTATTACTCTCCACATAAGCATAATCAATTTTATTAGTTGTAGTGGGAGCAAATTCAACAAAGTAGCTATCATTATTATTCTCATCATCAAATATAGGAGGCATAGTATTATCAAAGAAAATTTTCTCCTCAATGCTTGGGGGACTAAAAAGATCATGAAAACCAGCTTCCCCAAGCTTAGAACTTTCTACATTATTATCAACAATGGTGTTCAAAGCGTTCATACTAATATTACTACCGAGCATGCAAATAAGATTTCATAGGTTTTTTAATTTTCGCATCAAACAATCCATGTTTTAAATCAGGAAATAGAATAAGAAGCTCATTGTTGTCCATTATGCCAAACTAGTGTAAACAAAAAACAAAAAGATGCAATTGCAGGATCTAAAGGAAATAGCTTCGAGCACAAACACAATGGCGCCAGAAAAGTACTGTTACCTGGAACAAGAGTATGAGTGCCTTTTTACCTTTCCTCCCCGGCAACGGCGCCAGAAAATAGCTTGGCGCGTAGTTGACGAGGGAGGAAAAGTGCTTAGTTGCCGGGCTTGCCAATGTGTGAGTGCCGTTTACCTTCCCTCCCCGGCAACGGCGCCAGAAAAGTGGTTGATGTCTACGTTCCCCCTCCTTTCCTGTAGACAGTGTTGGGCCTCCAAGAGCAGAGGTTTGTAGAACAGCAGCAAGTTTTCCCTTAAGTGGATCACCCAAGGTTTATCGAACTCGGGGAGGAAGAGGTCAAAGATATCCCTCTCATGCAACCCCGCAACCACAAAGCAAGAAGTCTCTTGTGTCCCCAACACACCTAATAGGTGCACTAGTTCGGCGAAGAGATAGTGAAATACAAGTGGTATAAATAAGCGATAGCAACGGCACTGAGAAAAGTGCTTTGCCCGGGACGATGAAACAAGCAGTAGTAACGCAAGCGGTAGTAACGCGATAAAAACGAGTAAACAAGCGAGCGATAGCAGTATTTAGGAACAAGGCCTAGGGAATAGACTTTCACTAGTGGACACTCTCAACATTGATCACATAACGAGAATAGATAAATGCATACTCTACACTCTTGTTGGATGATGAACACATTGCGTAGGATTACACGAACCCTCAATGCCGGAGTTAACAAGCTCCACAATAATGCTCATATTTTAGTAACCTTTAGTGTAAGATAGATCAAAAGACTAAACCAAGTACTAGCATAGCATGCACACTTGTCACCTTCATGCATATGTAGGAGGAATAGATCACATCAATATTATCATAGCAATAGTTAACTTCGCAATCTACAAGAGATCATGATCATAGCATAAACCAAGTACTAACACGGTGCACACACTTGTCACCTTTACACACGTGCAGGAGGAATAGAACTACTTTAATAACTTTGCTAGAGTAGCACATAGATAGTAGTGATACAAAACTCATATGAATCTCAATCATGTAAAGCAGCTCATGAGATCATTGTATTGAGGTACATGGAAGAGAGACGAACCACATAGCTACCGGTACAGCCCCGAGCCTCGATGGAGAACTACTCCCTCCTCATGCGATGGAGAAGCCTTCCGGGGGCACTTCCCCGCTCCGGCAGGGTGCCGGAACAGAGACTCCTGTCCCCCAGATCTTGGCTTCGCGATGGCGGCGGCTCTGGAAGGTTTTCCGTATCGTGGTTTTTCGTCTCAGGGTTTTCGATCCAGGGGCTTTATATAGGCGAAGAGGCGGCGCAGGAGGGTCGAAGGGGTGGCCACACCATAGGGCGGCGCGGCCAGGGCCTGGGCCGCGCCGGCCTATGGTGCCGGTGGCCTCGTGGCCCCCCTCCGGTCCTTCTCGGGTGTTCCGGATGCTTCCGGTGAAAATAGGAACCTGGGTCTTGATTTCGTCCAATTCCGAGAATATTTCGTTACTAGGATTTCTGAAACCAAAAACAGCGAGAAAACGAGAACCGGCACTTCGGCATCTTGTTAATAGGTTAGTTCCGGAAAATGCACGAATATGACATAAAGTGTGCATAAAACATGTAGGTATCATCAATAATATGGCATAGAACATAAGAAATTATCGATACGTCGGAGACGTATCAGCGGCCCCTACCGAGGGCTCCTCGTCCGGCATACTCTTAGGCGGTTAAGCCCGAAATAAGAGTCGAGGCTCTGATACCAATTGAAAGGATCGTATGCCGCACCTAGAGGGGGGGTGAATAGGTGCTAACCAATTTTTAGTTCTTTTTCAATTTAGGCTTGACACGAAAGGTAAATTCTCTAGATATGCAACTAAGTGAATTTACCTATATGACAAGGATATCAACTAAGCAAGGTATAGCTACGCAATAGTAGATAGAGTGGGATAGAGGTAACCGAGAGTGGAGCACGCGATGACACGGAGATGATTCCCGTAGTTTCCTTCCTTTGCAAGAAGGTACGTCTACGTTTGGAGGAGTGTGGTTGCTACGCAAGCCAAACCAACAGCCACGAAGGCTTCACTCAGATCTCCTGTGAGCAACGCCACGAAGGCCTAGCCCACTTCCACTAAGGGATTTCCTCGAGGCGGAAACCGGGCCTTTACAAAATTCTTGGGGCACACATCCACAATCAAATTGGAGGCTCCCAAATCTGTAACAATACAACAATCAACAACAACACATCAACAACAAATCAACTAGGGAACCAAATAGGAACACTAGCATGAGATCCCTCAAACAAGAGAGGGGAAATGAGGAACGCTTCGGTGAGGATGTAGATCGGTGTCTTCTCCTTCGAATCTCCAAAGATCAAGAGCTTTGGTTGGGGGAGGAAGGAGATCTTGCAAATCTTGACTTTCTTGAGGTGGCTCTAATGGAGGTGGCTTGGCGGATTTCTTGTGTAATGATTGAGCAAGCAACCAAGGTAGAAGAAGGGGGGTATTTATACCCCCTCTCAAAATTGAGCCGTTGCTGCTTCCGGGGGGCCGGATAATCCGGCCTAAGTAAGGGCCGGATAATCCGCCCCCCCGGATAATCCGGTCTTCGGAACAAAACCATGACAAAATCCGGCCAAAAGTCCGGCCCTATATCAGAGAAGCTTTTCTTCCAGTCCTTAGCCAAAAACGGGGGGGCCGGATATTTCCAAAATATCCGGCCCGGATAATCCGGCCCTGGTACAATACCGGGACATTATCCGGGCAAATGTCCGGCCCCCATACTGCGCAACAACTCCTCGAGAGACTTAGCCAAAATCAGGGGGCCGGATATTTCAACAATATCCGGCCCGGATTATCCGGCCTGGCCAAACTTTTTCTGATGACTTTAGACAGACGATCAAATCCAACACACATGAATAATTATCTATGTAATCCCTGTACCACTTAATCAAACATTAGTGTATCACATATATTGACATCAAACACACAAAACATAATGTGAGAGATGTTCTTTCAAATCTAGCGAGCTTGGCTCATTGCATACAAATTAAATAAAAAAAAAGCAGAGTAAGAGCCGGCTGAGATGCGCGAGGGAGAGAGGTTACCTGATTTTGATGGGAGAATAGATGACTCCGCCCGGTGGGCGCTATTGTGCTTGATCGGTGATGTGATGGGATCTAGGGTGAGTCTTTGTGCGGAACAAACAGCGCGGACCGGAGCAGGCGAGGTAGAGAATGGAGTCGGTCACACCGTAATGATCCTTGATCATTCATGTCAAACTGATTTATATCAGTTTGATCCATTGACAAATTACGAAGATAAGGAATAAAAGATTCCATTGACAGAGAGACGAGTATTGGTGAAACCATTACAGTCGTGCCTAGTAATTAGCATATCTTAAGGCCACACAAGGCCGCACTCTGGGAGCTCGGCTAAATCGGAAAAAAATGGTGCACTCTCACTGAAATTTTTGTCCGAAAACGATCGAATCTCCTCTTAAATCTTCTCATCTCTTGCGGACAGAGGGATTAGTGAAAGGGGGCACGTACCAATCTAGATAGACTCAATCCGTAGGCCGCCGGATTCTAGCACGATGACGATGTGCTGGGGGTCACCCCCTTCCAGAAATCGCCCACATGCCGCCGGTCACCAGGTACTTCATGTCGGCGTCAATGCAGGAAGGCGACCCACGGAGAGGCAAAAGTACGGCTGCAACGGCGGTTCTGTCCCGACGGAGGCCTTGGCGGTCTGTGGAAGTACGGGCGCGGTCGCTGCGGCTCCGATCCGTCTCGGACCTCGGCGCATCGGATGGACGGCTGAGCCGGCGGCAGCAGATGTTTAGGACCGACACAGGCCTCGACGACGTGCGGTTCAGGCGCGGCATCGACGGCACAACTCTGTCACATCTGTGAATGGGGGGAGGGCCAGAGGGGGTTTGGAAGCGATGTGAGGCTAGGGACGTCGGCGTGGTGGAGAACAGATCGACGGCGCTGGCAGAGGCGGTGTAGGGATGGTGGTGGTCACAAATGGGTAAATTGTTTTTTTTTGGCTCTTTTCTTGCCGCGCGGGGAGTACGGGAGCAGATTTTTTTTGACAGAATACGGGAGCAGATTGGGACTTTGTTTCTTTCTTCCGCGTGAGGGACGGGAGCTAGTAGTTAGGTAGGTTAATTAGCGCGAAGTATGGATTAAGATGTGCCATGCCGCTCGATACTGGAGTTGTTTTGTTAGTTGCGTTTTCTTTGTGACGTGGGGGGTATTATTGTCCATCCTGAAAATGTGACACCAGGCATTCACCAGTTTGCTCTTAATAGTAGAGATTCATTGGAATGGGTACGATCATTTCGGCATCTACAAGTGTTTTGGTAATTTCAACATGTACAATACCGGAAGAAAAGAAGGACCAACGGTTAGAGATGCGACATCTCCTACCCAAAAAAAAAATTCAGAAGTAGAATAGTGAATTCGATTACATTTTCTTTTCATTCTTTGCAGGCGGATTCGATTAGATTCAGACTTTCAGAGCTTGAAGTGCTGGAGCGCAGAGGTGCCGTCGAGGCCTTTGGCCCTGTAGTGCCGCAGCAGCTCCTCCACCGTGGTGCTCCTGTACCGCGCCTCGCCGTCAACGCCGGTGACGATCGGCCGCAGAACTCTCGTGGACGCGGCCGCGCCGCTTGTCCGGAAGAAGCATGCCACCGAGATTCTCGGCCCCACGCTGCTCGCCACCACGCGGTGCTCCACGCTCTTGAACCTGTCGTTGGACACGAGCTGCAGGAAGTCACCGACGTTCACCACCAGCGCCCCCGGCACCGGCGGCACCTCCACCCACTTCTTCCCGTCGACGAGGACCTGGAGGCCGCCGACGGCGTCTTGAAGGAGCACGGTGAGGAAGCTGGGGTCGGAGTGCCTGGTGGTGCCCAGCGTGAGGTGCGGCTCCGGGCACGCCGGGTAGTAGTGGCCTGCGAAGTTGAGCCCGTCCAGGCACGCCGCGTCCTGCTCAAGGTACCCTCGCCGGAGGCCCAGCGCTTCCGACAGAAGACCAAGCAGCTCGCGGTACAGCTCCCGCACCAGCTTCACGTACTCCGGCGCAACGCCCCTGCACGCCAGCGGGATCTCTTCGGACGCCGGTGGATCCGGCGCCATCTCCATGTACAAGCTGTCGCGCCAGTTAGCCGCCGGCGACTGGAACAGGTCGAAGTTGCTCTGGTACCGCACGCGACGCCCGAAGTCCCTGGTGTAGTACGGCGCCTTGGCCTCCGCCGGCTCCTCGATGAAGCCCCGCACCGCCGCGAGCATCGCGGCGAGCAGGCCCTCCGGCACGCCGTGGTTCACAACCTGGAAGAAGCCCACCGTCTCCGCCGCTGCCTTCAGCTGGGCGACCAGCTCGGCCCGCTCGGCGCCAGCGAGGTCGATGACCGGGATGGCGAAGTGATGAGGCTCGGCGTCGACTGGGAGGGGCTCGGGTGGGTGGTGGAAGATGGAGGGGACGGCGGTGACGCCGGCGTCGACCAGGCCTTTGACGCCGGCCTTGGTGTCGTCGAAGGCCTTGAGAGCGCGGAGGCGCTCATGGTCAGAGGCCATGAACTGCTGGAGCTCAACTATCGATCGGCGCGGTGCAGTTTTATATCCTTGTGTTAGATCGATGCGCGGTGCCAGCAATGGATATGTCGTGGCACTTCACTGGACGTAGTGCAGAGCATTTGCCAACCGACATGATTCCAAACCACATGCCACTAGGCACTAGCTGTGTGTATACACGTCGTCTTTTTCTGGATTATTAGGGCATGTACAATGGTAGAGAAGGCATTCCTTTCCTTACGCCGCCCCGTCAGCTAGAGAAAGCTAGATATAAGTCATACAACGCATTATCTCTTACAGCCATCCCTAGCAATTAATATGAAAAATTAAATTTTGATAGGAAATTTATTGCTAAGGGAAGACATATGTGATACAATTGAGAAACTAGTCTTCCCTTATTTCCTAAGAGATGATCACTTAGCTAAGGGAAGATAACCTTCTCTCTCTTCATTCTCTCTCCTCCAACTAAGAAAAATCTAACGTGGCATCACTAAGGGAAGACTGACATCACCCCATTGTACATGCCCTTATATATTTCTGAAACAGCCAAAAGAAATAACTCATCCATCATCAGTCCTACAATAGCTGTATCAGAGTATCCTAGGGGGCTAGAGGTGATGTATTTTCCTCCATCCCAAATGCTAAAAAGTACTTGGGGCGCGTTTGGTTCACGTTTCCACGCAGCCAGACCCCGAAACAACGCACGTTCTTGGTTCAGTGAAGTTTGGCCCGTTGGAAACGGTGTAAAAGACGTAGTTCCCACTTCGTTTGGTATCCTAAGAAGAGATTTTGGGCTGGTTGTTCGGTTGTGGCTGCGTCCTGCATGCATGTGAGGCTGCCATGTGAGGGCCCAACAACCTGGCACTGAAAACCAAGGAAATCTTCACGCGTTTTCGTTTCCAATGGGTCTGGCCCGGAGAAACGGCCGATTCGGGCGTAGCCGTGGAGCCTGGCCCGAAACCCCTTTTAACTGCTTTAAGGTCCGTGTTGTGCAGGTATTTTTGGGCCCTGTTGTTTGGTTGCCCACGAACAGTCTACCAACTCCATACAGGCTACCAAACACACCCTTGGATGCTTCATGTCAAACCGAATACTTGATTTTGAGCGGTCCAATTTATTCCTAATGGACCGATCGAAATCGGGTCACATGGGACTGGACATAATCCCACCTAGGTCAGAGGCGGAGCTACACCCCGGGCAACTAGGGCCATGGCCCGGGACGCAGCAATTATGTCGGCTTACACATATGGAGAATTTCGATCTGGCCCATGGTGCGATGCATCGTCCTGGATCGAGCGGATCGAACGCTTCCTTTCGTGGCTGATTCCCGGGTGCGCCTATTGGCCGCCTTAAGCGGAGCGGACGATCGTCTCCGCTCAGGCCGGCGCAATCAATATGCAGCTATGGGCTCGCCCGTTTAAGCTTTTTATTTTCGTTTAGTTTAAATTTTAAAATCTGAACAAAATTCAAAATAGAACAAAATTCAAAATCAAACAAATTAAAACCGAACAATTTAAAAACAAAGAATTTCATGTCAAACAAAATTCATATTTGAACAAAATTTGAAATTTAAAAAATTCAAATTTGAACAAATTTCAAAATATGAACAAATTTCGAATTTGAACAAATTTATAATATGAACAATTTTTAAATCAAAATAAAAAAATCTGAAAAAAATCGTCATCATGAAAACCAACGTAGCAAAACCCCAAAAAAAACCATCAAATCCAAAAAACCAAAGAAACCCCGGAAAAACCGGAAAACAAAAGGAAAAAACCGTGTATATCAGACGCTAATGGGCCGGCCCATCCTATCCGTCGCTTAAGCGGGAGCGAATCGCTCCCGCAATGAGCAGCGAATAGGAATGGCGCTGATTCCCTCCCTTCACATCGGCCGGACACACGCGTTGTCACCGGCCCGCAGGCTCCCTGGATGGCCGGAACCCATCCCAGCCGTCCTTCTCTGCCGACGCCCCGCAATCTGCTTGACTGCTTTGGCTACCACTGCTGGTCCGTCCTGCCTGATCTTCTCATGCTCTCCTCCACGCGAGCACGACCATAGGCCGGGCGGCGCAAGTGCTGGTGCGGTGATGCACCTCTACTCCACGTCTTCTACTTTTCGTAATACATGTTCCACTCAATTAGACTAGGTAATTGACTCGGTTTCAAGCTGTGGCTCCATCTGTGAGCTATCTGGTTGAATTGATCAATAGACTGTCCAGAAATCAGATTTGTGTACTATCTTTCTGTAAACTGTACAGTTGATTTAGATGTTCATTTTCGCAATTGTAGGAAAAAAATGTGTGCTATTACATGAGCTTTTTAGCGTAGTTTTTTCGTCTTTATTTTTTGGCCCGGGGTTTGCTTCAATCCTGGCTCTGCCACTGACCTAGGTCCTACGTGGCATGTGTCCTAGAGCTATCGGTTTGAATCCTACCGCTTCCTTCTCTCTCGAGGAAGACATTCCCCATTTCTCCACTTTGGAGCTTCGGTCTCAATCCCTCTCTCGCTCTAGGATTGTGGTCGGGTTGACGGGCGATTTCGGTGATGGAGGTCGTGCGCGAGAGGCCGGTGTGCTCGTCGCCGGAAGGCTCGCTCGCGGAGGATGAGCCGCACGGTATTGCGGCCAGCTCTGCGTCAGGGAGCGAGGCTACCGATCAAGGGTGCCAAGGTTGATTTCGATGGTGGAGGTCACGCGCGAGGACCCCTTCTGCTTGTTGCCGGATATCTGGAGCGCGCGCGAGGTACGCTTGGTCGTCAGTGCGTCGAGCTCTGCGTCGTTGTGTGCGCGACAGTGGGGACCAATAAGGCGGAGATCTAGTTGCGCGTGACGGTGGGGTGCGAAGCGACGAATATCTGCGGATGATTTTGACAATGCCACGCTAATTTCGTCCTCGTTTATCGGGTTGTGTGGTTCAAACTACAGGGGTAGTAGATTTGGTAATGTTTGAGAACCCATGTTTCATGATGCCTATGTTGTGTATGATTTTCATCGTGCGTTGCTCCTGGTCGAAACTATTTGAGTACTTGTTGGTGTAGGACAAATATGCGTATAGTTTATAGGATGCGTTTAGTTGCTCCCATGTATTTTTTGAAGTTTGCATAGAAATGGTACATTAAGTGCTTAGAGCATCTCCAGTCGCGTCCCCCAAACCGTCCCCCAAACCGCGCCGGATCGAGCGTTTGGGGGACGTGTTTCGTTCGTGCCGTCTTTGGGGGACGTCGCTCCCCAGCCGCGTCCCCCAAACGCCGCCCCCAAACATTTAAAATAATTTTTCTTGGCATTTTTATTTCAATTTCCACAAACTAATACATAATTGGAAACGTGGTTTACACGAAGACATAGTTTGGAACATGGTTTTCCACAAACTAATACATAGTTTGAACCATGGTGGACACAAATATAAAATATTGCAAAGAAACTAAACCTAACTAGGCCGTGCATCGAAGGTTTCCTGTGTTCGCTGCTAAGAAAGAACACTCGAGGGCACACCCAGATCACCTAAACTCGGAAAATCCAGCGGGAGGATGGTGTCCTTGTTGGTTCTACCGATGAGGCGAACGAGGCAGAAACCTCCGTGCACATATTCGCTGCGAAGAAACAACACTCGGTCGTCCTCCTCGTCGGTGCTCGTCGTCGTGGGAGTCCCTGTCGACGTGGTAGTCCCGGAGGCAGCGCCTCTCGTCGAAGACCTTGATGCTCATGTCCCTGTTGCCGAAGTAGGAGAACACGAGGATGAAGCCGGCTTCGAGGCTGTGGTGGCGCGCGAACTTCTCCCAGCCGATGTTGAGGTACATCTTGCCGCGCGCGTCGTAGATCGCCTTGACAATCCACCGGCAGTAGCCGCACGAATGCTCCCGCAGATGCATCGTGTGCGGGCGTACGCCGCCGACATACTCGGCGAAGGAGTCCGGCAGCCTCTGGATGCCGCGCGGGTCGCCCTTGAGGACGTGGACGAACTCGAACAGGACGTCCAGCTCCACGTCCATCTCCGACGATGAAGACGACGGCGTGAGAGGCGACGGCGAGCGTTCAGCTATGCCGCGGCCACGACCACGACCACGGCCGCGGCCGCGAGATCGGCCTCCGCCTCTACCAGACATAGCGTCGAGTCTTGTTGAGAGATGGTGGCGGCTAGGGTTTGGGAGAGAGGCGCTAGGGTTTGTGTGTGAGAGGGACGATGAGAGGCGCCCCTTTTTATAGGCCGGAGGGAGGCGGAGGAGCGGTGGCGCTCATTAACGCCGGCACGCAGAGCTAGGCGCGACGGGACGCGTCGCTGCCCCCTCTGCGGGAACTACACCGTCGCTGCGCGCCAATAACTTCCGTCGCGAGGTAGGCGATGGTTAGGTTTAAATTAATTGTGCCGCTGACGGGTCGGCCCCGCCACTCCCCGCCTCGCTTTTCGTTGTGTCCGGCGTCCCCGGTGCGTCCCCTGTGGGACGGGGACGGGCTCAGGGCGCCGGACACCGTATAGGGGCGCGCCGGACAAAAAAGGGCTTTGGGGGACGCGGCTGGAACACATTTTCTGTCCGGCGCGCCCCAAATCCCTTTGGGGGACGCTTTGGGGGACGCGGCTGGAGATGCTCTTAGACCATCTCTAGTCGTGTCCTTCAAATCGTTCCTCAAAGAACGCCGTATCGAGCGCCGCGTCTAAACGCGCCCCAAATAAATAAAAGTGCACAAAAATAAATGTTTTCATTCAAATTTGATTATATTTTAAAAGTTTGAATGAAAACGTCTAGATTATCTAACCCTAGCCTACTGGTCGCCCGGTGGTGCGTTTGGTGGAGAAAACTGTCCGGTGCCGGCGCGATTCATCATTGCGTAGGTGGTGTGTATGCGACGAGGGATGTGCTTGCGGCGGAGAAAGGGGTGGCGGCGGCTGTGGTGGGTACCATTGAGCGTGTGAGACCTTTTATATACGCTGGCGTCGCCAGAAGAGGCGGGAATATAGCGCGGGAAGAGGCTAGAAGCGTCGGGAAGAAAGCACGGGAACATGCAGTGGCGTGCGAATGCTAGCGACACGTGGTGGCTGCGCAGTGATACCTCGAAAACGTATATACTTTCCCGAACACTTTTTCCTATTGTTTGCCCTCTAATTACTGTGTTTTGAATACAACTAACACGGACTAACGTTGTTTTCAGCAGAATTTCTCTGGTATCTTGTTTTTGTGCAGAAATCCAACTTTCAGGAAAATTCCCAGAAAATATCACAAAATCCATATTTCACCCGAAAACTCACGGAGTCAGAAGACGAGACGGAGAAAGGCCACGAGGGGCCCACACCTGCCGCGCCTAGGGGTGGTCTGGCCGCCTCGGCCACCCCCTCGACCTCTCCTCCCGACTATATTAAGCCTCTGACACTAAAAACAGAGGGGGTTCGACGTTTTTCCAGAAAGAGTTCCGCTGCTCCGCCATCACCAGAAACCCCAATCCGGGGACCAGAAAGTCCGTTCTGGCACCCTATCGGGACGGGGAATTTGAGGAGATCATCGCCATCGCCATCACCGACGCCTCTCCACCAACCATCCATGATTCCCCCATCCATATGTGAGTAATTCCCCGTTGTAGACTGTAGGAGGTGGTAGTCATTGGATGAGATTGTTCATGTAATAGCTATAAGATTGTTATGGGCATAGTGCCTAGTATCCGTTGTTAGTATTTCTGACATTGTTGCAACTTGTTATGCTTAATGCTTGTCACTTTGGGCCTGAGTGCCATGATCTCAGATCTGAACATGTTATTTATTCATGAGGATAATTATTGTTTTTGATCATACCTGCAAGTTGTATACACATATCGTTCTCCGAAACCCGATGCCCCAAAGTGACAGAAATTGGGATAACCAGAGGGGATGGCTATGGAGAGTGCATTTGCTACCCACGGGGGTAGCTACGCACGTCCTCGCGCCCGTTAGATTCTCGCTAAGATTAGAACCCAGGCATCCTCCCGTTTGACCGGCCTAAGCGCGGTGCACAGTAACTCTTGTCGGAGTGGGCCTAAACGCGTGGAAGGAGTTCCAAATTATTGGCGGCAACTGTTTGCCATTCCCGCAGCCAGCCAATTCCCGCGGTCAGCCAGCATCGCACATCCTCAGCAGTCCTTTCGCGCGCGACGTGAACAGTTCTTACGCGCGACGTGAATAGTTCTTTCGCGCGCTGAACAGTAGAATCACAAATGATTGATCATCAGAGCCAGCCGGAGCCACATATGAAAAAATCGGATGAACGCTGAGACGGCCAGAACTCCATTCGCCTACACTGAGAATAAATTGGCCTGGTCTATTGCATCCAACTTTATATGTCATCCTTGCACTGTGCCTGTTTCGATGCCGAAAATACATGCATATTTTTTCATTTTGAAATTGATAGTTGCAATTGACGATGAGTTCTCGGCTGTACGGTCAATTCTTAGGTGTACATACTCGAATGTAATTTATTCCTTCAGATGAATTACAATAAGCTAGGACAAGCTGTTCGACACAACCTTTGCGACCAACGTCCGGTGCTACCACCAGCTCTACTTAATTTTGCTAGAGAATGAGCTAGTCAGCTAGTGTAGATACGGTATAATAATGAAAAGTTCCTTTTACTTTCCTAAGAGATACCTTCGATCCTTAAATGTACATACGACACAGAATTAAAAGAATTGTAGTTTTGTGAGACTACTACGCCACGTTTGGTTCGCTGTAGAGACCTTCAAAGCAGATTTCGCCGTTATTAGACGATGTGTCACTGCAACATAATTAGGAGACCGGAACCGATTTTGCCTAGTTACAGTAGCTTTAGCGCAGCACAGTGGTTTTTTGTTAGCTACAGTGTTAATCTCATATGGGTACAGTGCAAAACATAGGTGAACAGCGCTGCGCAATTATTGTGAGCTGCAGCGTGAAACAAACAAGATTATTCTGTCCGACACTGTTGATCTTCGTCCAACTCCAGCCCTCAAACCGAGGTCTTCAAGTAGCCGCGCACAGACGACATCGAACTGCTCGTCTTGAAGCTGATGCGCACAGCTGACGGCACACTATCAAGCTCCTGGATAAACTTCTCTAGCATGATGCTTTGCTCACTGTCCACACAAAATATATCCAAAATGTTTGGTCGATACACGCTGCAAAGAAGATGAAGTGGAAGCCATTGTTGCAGGCTCCCGTACGCATAACCCGAAAGATCTATTGAGCAAGACAACCGCAACATCCATCGAGCATTCCTACGGACGTGACCGAAGCAGCTTGCTTCGATACAAAATGCATTCTAAAAAGGGAGAAAAAACTTAGTTGTGTAGCATCGGATTGCAAACGAATTGTCATGATAGAAGAAGCTGGCACGGTGGATGAAAAAGGAGATTGCAATGCCATTTGAATATTTGAATAGGATGTTATATATACCAGCTGCCTAGTCCTTAGCGGGCCCCGTTATTTGAATTCAAATCGGTGCTAATCATCATCTAGGAAATAATAGGGTGTACAGTAAACGGTGGGAGCTCTTAATCATCTTTGACCAAGTGTACACGTGTCAGCTTGTGGAGGGGTGTGCAGCTACCCCCGTGGGTAGCGAGGTTCATCCGGATGGCTATGATGTGAGGATCACGTGTGTTCACGGAGTGTTAATGCTTTACTCTGGTACTCTATTAAAAGGAGTACCTTAATTACCAGTAGATTCCCTTGAGGGCCCGCTGCAAATGGGCTAGTAGGACAAAAGATGTCGTGCAAGTTTCTCATTGCGAGCATGCACGACTAAATAGGAACACACGCCTATGGTTATTTTATACTAGGATACTTTAATCATTATTACTTGCAATGCCCACGTCTTGCTTATTATATGAACTATCTTATTCATGCAGCGCCCGTTCATCCATCCATGTGCCTACATTATTTTAATCCTACTATCTACTGCAATCATCGCTACTGATATTTTTATTTCACTACTGCTATTACTTCACTACTACCACTGCTATAAAACGGTTACTACTGAACTGTTGCGAGCAAGTCTATTTCTAGGTGCAGGTGCATTGACAACTCAACTGTTAAAGCTTATAAATATTCTTTGGCTTCCCTTGTGTCGAATCAATAAATTTAGGTTTTACTTCTCTCGAAGACTGTTGCGATCCCCTATACTTGTGGGTCATCAAGACTATTTTCTGGCACCGTTACCGGGGAGCATAGCTTTATTTATAAGCTCACTTGAAGGTGATATTGTTCGCTGCAATTTATTTATTATGGGAAAGCTTGTGAAGCGAAGTTCCATATATTTCCATCCACTACAAGAAGAGGTACGACTTTGAACACCTCTATTGCTCTTGATTCACCATCTATTATGAGTAAGCTTCTTACTCCACCACATTCACATGCTACACATACTGCTACTTCTGCTGATCTGAAAATGCTCTGATGATTTTGATGATGTTTCTATTGTGTTTGATAAGAGTGGTTCATTAGGTCATTTCCTAAATACTACAATTGCTAGAGCTAAACAAACTGAAAATACTGAAAATACGATTACACCTGTTAGAGGCTAGAGGGGATCCTAGTGATGATCTTGATGAAACTTATATTGAACTTGATGATGACTTCATTGAAGAATGTCATGCTACTAGAGATGCAAGTGCTATTAAAAGTTTTCTTGCAAGATGAGTGATGTCTACGCACGCTTCTATTCCTGTAGACAGTGTTGGGCCTCCAAGAGCAGAGGTTTGTAGAACAGCAGCAAGTTTCTCTTAAGTGAATCACCCAAGGTTTATCGAACTCAGGGAGGAAGAGGTCAAAGATATCCCTCTCAAGCAACCCTGCAATCACGATAAAAGAAGTCTCTTGTGTCCCCCAACACACCTAATACACTTGTCAGATGTATAGGTGCACTAGTTCGGTGAAGAGATAGTGAAATACAAGTGGTATGAATGAATATGAGCAGTAGTAACGGCGCGAGAAAATAGCTTGTCTGGCGTGCGATTGATGGTAGTAATATTGCAGGAAGTAAAGATGCGATAAAACAGTAAATAAGCGATGGTTGCGGTATTTGGAAACAAGGCCTAGGGATCATACTTTCACTAGTGGACACTCTCAACATTGATCACATAATAAAACCACTCTACACTCTCTTGTTGGATGATGAACACCACTAATTGTGTAGGGCTACAAGAGCACCTCAATGCCGAAGTTAACAAACTCCACAACATTCGATGTTCATATTTAAATAACCTTAGAGTGCATGATAGACCAACGCAATTATACCGAGTACTAACATAGCATGCACACTGTAACCATCAAGCTATGAAAGGGGGAATAGATCACATCAATACCATCATAGTAATAGTTAACTTCATAATCTACAAGAGATCACAATCATAAACTACGCCAAGTACTACATGATGCACACACTGTCACCATTACATCATGGAGGAGGAATAGACTACTTTAATAACATCACTAGAGTAGCACATAGATTAATAGTGATACAAAGCTCATCATATGAATCTCAATCATGTAAGTCAGCTCATGAGATCATTGTATTGAAGTACATGGAAGAGAGATTAACCACATAGCTACCGGTACAGCCCTTAGCCTCGAGGGAGAACTACTCCCTCCTCATGGGAGACATCAGCGGTGATGAAGATGGCGGTGGTGTCGATGGAGATGCCTTCCGGGGGAAATTCCCCGTCCCAGGAGGGTGCCGGAACAAAGACTTCTGTCCCCCAGATCTTGGCTTCGCGATGGCGGCGGCTCTGGAAGGTTTCTCGTACCGTGGCTTTTTCGTATTGAAGATTTAGGTCAGGGGGCTTCTTATAGGTGAAGAGGCGTAGTCGGAAGGGCTACGGAGGACCCACACAGTAGGGGGGCGCGCCTGGCTCCTTGGCCGCGCCGCCCACACGTGTGGGGCCACCAGGGCTCCCCTCTGGTGCCTCTCGGGTGTTCTGGAAGCTTCGTGAAATTATAAGATGCTGGGCGTTGATTTCGTCCAATTCCGAGAATATTTCCTTACTAGGATTTCTGAAACCAAAAACAGCAGAAAACAGGAACTGGCACTTCGGCATCTCGTCAATGGGTTAGTTCCGGAAAACGCATAATAATGACATATAATGTGTATAAAACATGTGAGTATCATCATAAAAGTAGCATGGAACATAAGAAATTATAGATACGTTTGAGACGTATCAAGCATCCCCAAGCTTAGTTCCTACTCGCCCTCGAGTAGGTAAACGATAACAAGGATAATTTCTGAAGTGACATGTTATCATAATCTTGATCAATACTATTGTAAAGCATATGAGATGAATGCAGCGATTCGAAGCAATGTCAAAGACAATGAGTAAACAAATGAATCATATAGCAAAGACTTTTCATGAATAATACTTTCAAGACAAGCATCAATAAGACTTCCATAAGAGTTACTCATAAAGCAATAAATTCTTAGTAGAAAGCTTTGAAGCAACACAAAGGAAGATATAAGTTTCAGCGGTTGCTTTCAACTTCAACATATTTATCTCATGGATAATTGTCAACACAAAGTAATATAACAAGTGCAATAGGCAAACATGTAAGAATCAATGCACACAGTTGATACAAGTGTTTGCTTCTAAGATAGAAAGAAGTAGGTAAACTGACTCAACAATAAAGTAGAAGATTGGCCCTTCGCAGAGGGAAGCATGGATTACTATTTTTGTGCTAGAGCTTTTATTTTGAAAACAAGAAACAATTTTGTCAACGGTAGTAATAAATCATATGTATTATGTATAAGACATCTTATAAGTTGCAAGCCTCATGCATAGTATACCAATAGTGCCCGCGCCTTGTCCTAATTAGCTTGGATTAACATGGATTATCATTGCATAGCATATGTTTCAACCAAGTGTCACAAAGGGGTACCTCTATGCCGCCTGTACAAAGGTCTAAGGAGAAAGCTCGCATTGGATTTCTCGCTTTTGGTTATTCTCAACTTAGACATCCATACCGGGACAACATAGACAACGAGATAATGGACTCCTCTTTAATGCATAAGCATTCAACAACGATTAAAATTCTCATAAGAGATTGAGGATTGATTGTCCAAACAGAAACTTCCACCATGGATCATGGCTTTAGTTAGCGGCCCAATGTTATTCTCTAACAATATGCATACTCAAACCATATGATCATGAAAATCGCCCTTACTTCAGACAAGACGAACATGCATAGCAACTCACATGATATTTAACAAAGGTGTAATAGTTGATGGCGTCCCCAGAAGCATGGTTACCGCTCAACAAGCAACTTATTAAGAAATAAGACACATAGCTACATATTCTTCACCACAATAGTTTTTAAGGCTATTTTCCCATGAGCTATATATTGCAAAGACAAAGGAATAGAATTTTTAAAGGTAGCACTCAAGTAATTTACTTTGGAATGGCGGAGAAATACCATGTAATAGGTAGGTATGGTGGACACAAATGGCATAGTTTTTGGCTCAAGGATTTGGATGCACGAGAAGAATTCCTCTCAATACAAGGCTAGGCTAGCAAGGTTGTTTGAAGCAAACTCAAGTATAAAATGGTGCAGCAAGACTCACATATGAACATATTGTAAGCATTATAAGACTTTACATCGTCTCCTTGTTGTTCAAACACCTTAACCGAGAAAATATCTAGACTCTAGAGAAACTAATCATGCAAACCAAATTTTAACAAGCTCTATGTAGTTCTTCGTTAATAGGTACAAAGTACATGATGCAAGAGCTTAAACATGATCTATATGAGCACAACAATTGCCAAGTATCAAATTATTCAAGACATTATACCAATTACCACATGAAGCATTTTCTGTTTCCAACCATATAACAATGAACGAAGCAGTTTCAACCTTCGCCATTAACATTAAGAGTAAAGCTAAGAACACATGTGTTCATATGCAACAACGGAGCGTGTCTCTCTCCCACACAATGAATGCTAGGATCCAATTTTATTCAAACAAAACAAAAACAAGAACATAAAGACGCTCCAAGTAAAGCACATAAGATGTGACGGAATAAAAATATAGTTTCACTAGAGGTGACCTGATAATTTGTCGATGAAGACGGGGATGCCTTGGGAATCCCCAAGCTTAGATACTTGAGTATTCTTGAAATATGCAGGGATGAACCACGGGGGCATCCCCAAGCTTATACTTTTCACTCTTCTTGATCATATTGTATCATCCTCCTCTCTTGACCCTTGAAGACTTCCTCCACACCAAACTCAAAACAAACTCATTAGAGGGTCAGTGCATAATTCATATATTCAGAGGTGACATAATCATTCTTAACACTTCTGGACATTGCACAAAGCTACTGAAAGTTAATGGAACAAAGAAATCCATCAAACATAGCAAAACAGGCAATGCGAAATAAAAGGCAGAATCTGTCAAAACAGAACAATCCGTAAAGACGAATTTTTAGAGGCACCAGACTTGCTCAGATGAAAATGCCCAAATTGAATGAAAGTTGCGTACATATCTGAGGATCACACACGTAAATTGGCAGATTTTTCTGAGTTACCTACAGAGACTACTGCTCAAATTCGTGACAGCAAGAAATATGTTCCTGCGCAGCAATCCAAATCTAGTATTGACTTTACTATCAAAGACTTTACTTGGCACAACAATGCAATAAAATAAAGATAAGGAGTGGTTGCTACAGTAATAACAAATTCCAAGACTCAAATATAAAACAAAATTACTGTAGTAAAATAAAAACATGGGTTATCTCCCAAGAAGTGCTTTCTTTATAGCCATTAAGATGGGCTCAGCAGTTTTAATGATGCACTCCCAAGAAATAAGAGTTGAAGCAAAAGAGAGCATCAAGAAGCAAATTCAAAACAAATTTAAGTCTAACCCACTTCCTATGAAAAGGAATCTTGTAAATAAACAAGTCATGTAGGCATAATGCAACAAGCATAGAAAAGTAACACAAGCGCAACTTCAAGATTCTCAACATAAAGAGGGGAAACTTAACATTATTAAGATGCATATAACCATGTTTCCCTCTCTCATAATAACTTTCAGTGGCATCATGAACAAACTCAACAATATAACTATCACATAAAGCATTCTTATTCACATGCATAAAAGTATCATTACTCTCCACATAAGCATAATCAATTTTATTAGTTGTAGTGGGAGAAAATTCAACAAAGTAGCTATCATTATTATTCTCATCATCAAATATAGGAGGCATGGTATAATCATAATAAACTTTATCCTCCATAGTAGGTGGCACCAAAATACCACTATCATTATAATCATCATAAATGGGAGGCAAAGTATCATCGAAGTAAATTTTCTCCTCCATGCTTGGGGGACTAAAAATATCATGCTCATCAAAACCAGCTTCCCCAAGCTTAGAACTTTCTATATCATTATCAACAATGGTGTTCAAAGCGTTCATACTAATATTACTACTAGCATGCAAATAAGATTACATAGGTTTTTTAATTTTCGCATCAAACAATCCATGTCTTAACTCAGGAAATAGAACAAAAAGCTCATTGTTGTCCATTATGCCTAACTAGTGTAAACAAGAAACAAAAAGATGCAATTGCAGGATCTAAAGGAAATAGCTTCGAGCACTCACACACCGGCAACAATGCTAGGAAATAGCTTAGTAGTCGGAGGATGTGAATACCTTTTACCTTACCTCCCCGAGCAACGGCGCCGGAAAATAGCTTGATGTCTACGCACGCTTCTATTCATGTAGACAGTGTTGGGCCTCCAAGAGCAGAGGTTTGTAGAACAGCAGCAAGTTTTCCTTAAGTGAATCACCCAAGGTTTATCGAACTCAGGGAGGAAGAGTTCAAAGATATCCCTCTCAAGCAACCTTGCAATCACGATACAAGAAGTCTCTTGTGTCCCCAACACACCTAATACCCTTGTCAGATGTATAGGTGCACTAGTTCGGCGAAGAGATAGTGAAATACAAGTGGTATGAATGAATATGAGCAGTAGTAACGGCGCTGAGAAAATAGCTTGTTGGCGTGCAGTTGATGGTAGTAATATTGCAGGAAGTAAAGATGCAGTAAAACAGTAAATAAGCGATGATTGCAGTATTTGGAAACAAGGCCTGGGGATCATACTTTCACTAGTGGACACTCTCAACATTGATCACATAATAAAACCACTCTACACTCTCTTGTTGGATGATGAACACCACTAATTGTGTAGGGCTACAAGAGCACCTCAATGCCGGAGTTAACAAGCTCCACAACATTCGATGTTCATATTTAAATAACCTTAGAGTGCATGATAGACCGACGCAATTATACCGAGTACTAACATAGCATGCACACTGTCACCATCAAGCTATGAAAGAGGAAATAGATCATATCAATACCATCATAGTAATAGTTAACTTCATAATCTACAAGAGATCACAATCATAAACTACGCCAAGTACTACATGATGCACACACTGTCACCATTACATCATGGAGGAGGAATAGACTACTTTAATAACATCACTAGAGTAGCACATAGATTAATAGTGATACAAAGCTCATCATATGAATCTCAATCATGTAAGGCAGCTCATGAGATCATTGTATTGAAGTACATGGAAGAGAGATTAACCACATAGCTTCCGGTACAGCCCTTAGCCTCGAGGGAGAACTACTCCCTCCTCATGGGAGACAGCAGCAGTGATGAAGATGGCGGTGGTGTCGATGGAGATGCCTTCCGGGGGCAATTCCCCGTCCCGGCAGGGAGCCGGAACAGAGACTTCTGTCCCCCAGATCTTGGCTTCGCGATGGCGGCGGCTCTGGAAGGTTTCTCGTACCGTGGCTTTTTCGTATCGAAGATTTAGGTCAGGGGGCTTCTTATAGGCGAAGAGGCGGAGTCGGAAGGGCTACGGAGGACCCACACAGTAGGGGGGCGCGCCTGGCTCCTTGGTCTCGCCGCCCACACGTGTGGGGCCACCAGGGCTCCCCTCTGGTGCCTCTCGGGTGTTCTGGAAGCTTCGTGAAATTATAAGATGCTGGACGTTGATTTCGTCCAATTCCGAGAATATTTCCTTACTAGGATTTCTGAAACCAAAAACAGCAGAAAACAGGAACTGGCACTTCGGCATCTCGTCAATAGGTTAGTTCCGGAAAACGCATAATAATGACATATAATGTGTATAAAACATGTGAGTATCATCATAAAAGTAGCATGGTGTCGTCGTGGTGAACAAACAGATGCCATAGGATGGCTTAGGTTGGGGCCGAATGGACGCAAGAGGATTCGGGGGAGGGTTTGTGATTAGACGGGATGAACTTCCGGATGGTTTCCTCAAGAACTTAGCCAAGGCTAGAGGTTGAAGAAGAAAGACATAAGGAAGGACTCGCTCTAGATCATCTTCTCTATTGATCTCAACAGGTTACAAGTTTCTCAGTACAAGTGTTCTTCTGTGTTCGCCCGTAAGAGGAGCTGCCCCCTCTCCTTATATAGGGGAGAGGGTGGCTTACAGGGCAAGAAACCCTAATGGCATCTTTGACTAGACAAACTACTTTACAAAGCTACTTTAATCATAGAAGACACCGGAGTCCTCTTTAATCAGGGATGCTGACGTCCTCCGGCTTCTTTGACCGTCATCCTTCTCTTTATCGTCAGCCCTTCGTTTAAAGCTACTTTGCTTAGCTCATCCTTGTCTTCTAGCTCTGGAGAGAATCTTTGACCAGTCCTGCCGACATGCTCTTCCTTCCGGTAGCCCGATATCTTCTTATCCGGTTCCGGCATACCCCTCTTGGGGATACCGGCTTAGCTTCACTTAGCTAAGTTCTTATCTTGTATTCCGGTACGAACATTAAACCGGTATCTTGATGGCTCAAACCATCCGGTTTGGCATGCCTTTGGCATACCGGGGGTCATCCCCCCAACATTAGTCCCCGAAGCTGGTATAGTCTGGCGGATCCTATCCAACAGACCATGCCAGGTTCTTTTATTTTAGGATACCGGTTTAATCTGTCCGGCTTTAGGCTTGGATCCGGCATCTTTGCCAAGGTCATCGCTGTCTCTTCTTCTTAAGACATTATCCGGTGTCTTATCCCCCGGCATCTTAGTCATTAAACACTTCCTCGGCGAAGTCGAGAATATCTCGGGCCCCGCGCCTGTCAGTGACATGCGCACTGTGACTGACGCGCTAGTGTCAGGGGTCACTTCCCTTCGGCTTCTGCGCGCGCATTAATTGCTTCGCAGCGAATCCCAACCGCTTCTCTGGATCCGTGGGCACCTCCCTGTGGCTTGTTATTCTTTCGCGTGTATCACCGTGCCACGTGGCGGCCCGTGGAGCGAACCGTCGCGGCCCACGACCCAAACCGCCGAGGCCCAGCGGTTTTCGGCCCATATCTCCCTCTTCCTTTATAAGGGGGAACCGCTTCTCCTTCTTCCTTTTCTCGCATTCTCCACCTCCTCGCGCACAGTGCTTTCGCCCTCAGCGCCTCCGCCGCTCCGTTTCGCCGCCTGAGCTCCGCCGCCCAGCGAATCTTCGATACTGCTTCGCCGGACGTCGTCGGACTTCGCCGCGTGAAGAACTTCTGCAGCGCTTCTGCCCCCGTCGCGGCATTGGTGCTTCTTCAAGCTTTTCCTCACCTCGCCGTCGACGGACTTCTTCGCCGGCCTTTGGCTCGTCGCTCCTCCGGCGAACCTCTTCCTCAACTACTCCGCCGCCTCAGGTTAGGCTTAATCTGGATTTGCTCCTCTTTTGCTTGCTTTCTAGATCTCGACTCGGTAGTGTATTTACTTCTTCTTTTTCTTGCTATTTCTCTCTTTCGTAGATCTTCACGCGGGGGTATATTGTGGGATTCTTGTTTCTCTTCGTCAAATTCCATGTCTAGTATGGAATCCTCCTCTACTTCTTCTTCTGCGTCTTCCTCTGCTAGCCGGCGTAGCAGATCTTCTGACGGACTCTCCGCCGATCTTGCCCGGATGGATGCTGAGTCCGGTAGCAATCATGCATCCGGTAGTTCTAGTGAAGGTTCCGGTATGGATTCCTCCGGTATCACCCGTGGGGCCTGGATGGGCTCCAACGTTACTAAGTTCGAGATTGACTGGCTTTACCGGTCCAGGAGGATTCCGGAAGGAGTGACCTGCCGGCTTCCTCGCGACGAGATCAAACCGGTGCCCGAACCCGGTGAACGAGTTGTTTTCCTTGCTCACTTTGAGCGCGGCTTCGGCCTTCCTGCCTCCGATTTCTTCCGGCGTTTCCTTGATTTTTATCAACTCCAACCTCACCATCTTCCTGGCAACGCCATTTTCTACCTCTCTTGCTATGCCACCTTCATGGAGGCTTATATCGGCATTCGTCCCACTCGTGAGACGTTTGCCCGCTTCTTTGCTCTTCGGATCAACTCCGTTCAGGGCAAGGATATTCCTAAACCCAAACCCCCCGTTCAATGCGGGTCTTGCATCATCGGCTCCCGTCAAGGGAGCCCTTTCTTCAAATTCTCCGGTCTCGAGTCATGCCGGCTATGGCAAGGGACCTTTTTCTACGTGAAGAACAAGGGCGCCCCAGACCTTATCAACCTGCCGCCCTTCAATCCGGCGCCGCCTACGAGGGCCAACTGGAGCTACAATCCGAAGGACTCTCATATTGAGACCAACCGGATTATACGCTTTATGAGGCAACTGATGAAGGACACCAACATCTGCTCAGATGATATCATCCGCGCCTTTATCTCGCGCCGGGTGCTTCCGCTCAAGCGCCGCATGCACAAGATGAGCGAGATCTACGGTCCCGGTGATCCTACAAAGATCACCGGAATTCCTCTGAGCAAGAAGGACGTTGTCCTCAAGGCCGGCCAGATTTGTCAGACCGCCATGCCGGAGGATTGGGAATGGGGCCTTCGGCCTCTCAGTTCCACTAACCCCCGACCCAAGATGTAAGAAATTACGCAACTCGGGTCGGCGTACTCGGTAACTTTTGCATTGTGATTAACCCCTTTTTATCTTTCTTGTTCTTTCGAGGCCAAGGACCGTTTCCCCGGCATCGAGTCCGACCGACGAGGCCCTCGCCCAAAGCGAGGTTTGGACAAGTTCGACCCCGACCCCGTCATTTATTGGAGGGATTTGAAGATGGGCAAGACCCCAGCCTCGCGCCTCGGCAGGTCTCCGCCGGAGCCCGCTGGTTCGTCCGACGACCTGACCATGCTTGAGGTAGCTTCTCTATTTGACCTCTTATATTTTACCGTCATTGTTCCTCTGTAGATCCTTCCTCAACCAACATCAACCCACAGATCCACGAGCACGCCACCCCGCTGCAGGCCGAGGTTGGCCGGGAGTTCCTGAACAACCTCGTCGTCGGGGGCAAGAAGAACAAGACCCCGGCGTCGGATGCCGGGCCAAGCCAAGACCCTCCGGCCAAACGCTTCCGGACCGAGCCTTTCGCCGGGAAGCAAGTAGGTACGAGGCGCTACAAGAGCAAACAGATGCCCACTTCCTCCGGGTAAGTCCCGTTCCTTTGCTTTTCTTGTTTTTGCCAAGTCTTTCCCAGCTGCTTTTTTCCAATTCTTTCTCTTTCTCTTTTTCAGCCCTGCGCTCAAGCTTGGGCCTAGGACTGAGGGCTCTGCCGGCTCCGCTGGAACCTCAACTCCTCCTCCTCGTTCAAGTCCGACACCATCTGGTGTCGGCAACATCTCTGCCTCCCCTCCGGGGGGCACTACAAGTTCGGGGCGCGCGGCCCCTAAATCTCCTGATCACCGCGCGGAGGAGGATCTTATCTCCCCTCCAGAGACCCAAGATACCGGCGCCAGCAACATCGGCGCCGAAGAAGAAGCTGCCGGGCGGGCGGAACCTTTGGTTCCTTCCGTCCGAAAAGAAAGAAGAAGAAGAAGAGTTTACGCTCCTCCCCTCCAAGGCCGTGCCGGAAGCTTCCGTGCCGGCATCCTCCACCTCGGCGCCGTAAGCTCCGGCCGCCGACGCCACACCAACGCCGCCACCGGAAACTCCTGTTCCGGAGGCGACGCCAACACCTCCGCCGAGCCGGGGACCTCCCGCGACTACGCCGATGCCGCCGCCGGCAGCCCCAAGACCACTAAACGCCTCCAAGCCGGGGGAGTCGCGCGGAAAGGCTGTGGAGGCGCTCAGCGGCTCGCGGTCCTTGGTGCTGCACGTCGGGCCCGCCGCCGCCGCAGTCTCGGAGAAACCGTCCGGCCTCCTCGGCCGGATTGTTGAGCTCAAGCGCGAGGGCAAGGAGCTGGGGCACCTTCTCCCCTACGCCGAGAAGTGGAACGCAGCGGACATCTCCGCCGCCACGAAGGGCTTGGGGAAGGACCGCCTTCCGGCGCCGGATCCAGGCCGGGCCGCGGTCCACTGAAGAACACTTCACGCGACTCAAGCGAGCCGTGAAGGAGTTCGACAGTGCCTGGTACGACGCCACCAGCAATGTCGTGGTAAGTTTCTCCAATCTTCTTGTAATTTTTGCCGATGCCGGTTTGTTTCTTTCCGGATCTTGTCTATCCTCACAGTCCCCGAGTTTCGTGTTGAGAGCGCAGCTCTTAGCGCGAAACTTAACTAGAAAAGCGCAAAACCGGCATAGCCAGTCCCCGAGTTTCGGGTTAAGATCTTTGTTCTTGGCGTGAAACTTATCTAGAAAAGCGCAAAACCGGCATAGCCAGTCCCCGAGTTTCGGGTTAAGATCTTTGTTCTTGGCGCGAAACTTATCTAGAAAAGCGCAAAACCGGCATAGCCGACTCCCGAGTTTCGGGTTAAGATCTTTGTTTTTCCTTTCTCACAATTATCTTCCTTTGAACAGAGCACCGCTGATGCCCGGAAGCTGCTCTTTGAGGAGCTTCTGTGGGAGCACCGGGATCTCGCTGAGGCCCACAGCCACTGCCAAGGTTTGTTTTCTTTCTCTTCTTCAGGCATCTTTTCACCGAAAACTTTTCTTCTTTCTTTGTTATTTACTAGATTTTCGCATAACAGCCTATTCCGGAAGCCTCCCTTGAGGCCCTCAAGGTCCAGGTTGCCGCACTCCAAGGTACCCTTTTTGTTTTCCGGTTAACTTGCTTTCTCCGCATCGTATGAGTGCAATTGTGCTAACACTTGTTTTCCGATTTTTAGCCGAGAAGGACAAACTTGCCCGTAAGCACCAGGAGGAGCTAAGCGCCCGAGCGAGACCCGCTACGGGGAGCTTAAGCGTCGAGCATGTCCAGCTTGGTCTTGACCATGCTAAGGCACCGAAGGCCGCCGAAGCTGCCGCGGAGGCTAGGCTCAACGAGGCGCTGGAGGATGCCGGCAACGCCACTGTGGTGCTGCAGACTGAGCTGGAGGAGGCCACCAACGCGCTGAAAACAGCTGAAGGCAAGGCCGCCAAGGTGCACAAAGCCGCTGCTGAGGAGGCCGCCAAGGCACAGAAGGCAGCTGAGGACAAGGTGGCGCGGCTGGAGGCGGAGCAGAAGGAGTACGACCTTCTGGTCACGCGAACTGACGCGCTCGCCCTTCGTATGTTTTTCTTTTCCCTTTTCCGGTTTTCGCTTATAAGCTTATTTGTTCCGGTAACATGCACTTAACTTCTTTTCGTTGTCTTGCGGGCTCTTTCCGGACTCCCGTGCGCATGTTGCGAAGAAGGTTGAAGAGTACCGGGGTGCCCAAGGGCGTACGGATTTGGCCGCTGCCCGGGATCCTTACGAACACCGATTGCGCCGAGCTCGCGGGTCGCCCACATGCGGCTGCGTGGACCGGAACGTCTCCGACATTCCGGAGGTGGCCGCCCAGCTCTTCGGGACTCTCCGGCCTAGAGAAGTGGTGCCGGATACCTTCTCCCTCATCGGCGACCGCCCGAAAGGTGCCGGCGGAAGGATCCGGGAGTGGCGGTGTTCCGCTGCCCGTGCCGGAGCGGACTCGGCGCTCGCGTTGCTCGCTCCTCGGTACCCGCAGCTGGATCCGGACGCCCTCGTTGGTGTGCGCGAAGGAGCTTCTACTGAGGTGGATCCGGTCCTTGCCGCCAAACGGCAGGATCGCGCGTACCACATCGCGGAGTATGCCGAGATGCGCACCTTCATCCCCCCTCCTGAAGACGTCAACGACTACCTCAGCGATGAGGAAGAAGAAGACGGAGGCGAAGATGAAGATGCCGAGGACGCGCCACCGGAAGCTCCTGAGGCCGGCGCTGCTCCCCCTGAAGCCCCTGCTGTTTGACTTATGCTTGAATGATGCCTGTAATATGCTTGCCCTGCCGTTCTCAAAACAATGTCCGTTAAATTCTACCCCGGTATGCCGGGGTTTATGATGTAAGTTAAACTTAAGCTCTATCTGGCTGTGGTACAACTTCTGCCGGTGTCTTGCACACCGGTAACCTATTAAGTTATGTTGGTTTGCGACTTAGCATTTTTGCTTATCGGTTTGATTTTGGTCTTGCACTGCAATGATTCCGAAATTGTTTCTGCATCCAATTCGATGCACACTTGGCTCTTTTGCTTTGGCTCTGCCTACCTTCTCTGGGCGTTTTTGGCGTATGAGCACAAAGTTCTTTTACCAAGCAAGCATTTTCTTGAACTTAGAAATAACTCGAAATTTTTGCAAAAAACCGGTATAACCGGGGTTAGTTAAACTTTCCGGATTGTTCTTTCCCGCTCCTCCTCTTTGCAGTTCATGTGCTTATCCCCTACCGGTTTATCTTGCTTGCCATGAAGCCGGGTTGCGGACAGCAGCAGAGTCGAAGACTCCGGTAGGGTTTAGCACACTACTAAGCCGGAAAGAAAAAACGTTCAATAAGCAACCGGTGAACCGAAAAAATAGACAAGTTACATGCAACCTTAGTGGGGTAGTCCCCGAGATTCATTCGAGGTTCCGACATCTTTTATTCATAGAAAATAAGGTACAAAAAGGAACTTCTTACACCACAACTTCAAGAGTAGAAAGGACGCAACAAAGCTACATTCCATGGACGCTTGGTCTCCTCTCCGGACCTGTCCGCCTTTCCTTTCTTCCATTCCTGTGCATCAATCAGGTAGTAGGCATCATTGTGGAGAGCCTTGCTCACAATGAAAGGTCCTTCCCATGGCGGGGAAAGCTTGTGCTCGCCTTCGCTGCGCCGCACTAGGCGTAGCACCGTGTCTCCTTCCCGGAACACTCTCGGGTTAACCTTCCGGCTGTGATAGCGTCTGAGGTTCTGCTGGTAAATGGTTGTTCTTGCCAAGGCTAGCTCTCTTGCTTCTTCTAGCAAGTCCACATCGTTTTCTCGAGCCTCCTTTACCTCTTCTTCGTTATAGAGTTGCACCCTTGGTGAATCATGGAGAATGTCGGTTGGTATGACCGCTTCTGCTCCATAAACCATGAAAAATGGAGTGTATCCGGTTGACCGGTTTGGAGTAGTTCTTATGCTCCATAGCACTGATGGTAGCTCATCGAGCCAACACCCCAGCGATTTTTCCACCGCATCGATGAGTCTCGGTTTGATACCGGAGAGCACCAAAGCGTTTGTTCTTTCCACTTGGCCATTGCCTTGTGGGTGTGCGACTGAGCACAAATCCAACCGGATATTGTTGTCCTCACAAAATCTTTTGAACTCACCTTGAGCAAAGTTTGTGCCATTGTCAGTGATGATGCTATGTGGGTATCCATACCGCAAAATGACATCTTTTAAGAATTTAACCACTGTGCGCCCATCACACTTTGCGATGGGTTTGACTTCTAGCCACTTGGTGAATTTGTCCACCATAACCAAGATGTGGGTCATGTTTCCCCTTGCTCGTTTTGAATGGGCCAACCATGTCTAGGCACCAAACTGCAAACGGCCAAGTCAATGGTATTGTTTTCAGGCCGGAAGCTGGGGTATGATTTTGCTTGGCGTACCTCTGGCACCCGTTGCATTTTCTTACCATATCCTCCGCGTTTTCCAAAGTTGTTGGCCAATAGAACCCATGCCGGAACACCTTTGCTACCAGTGCCCTTGAGGAAGCGTGATGTCCACATTCTCCTCGGTGAATCTCCTCGAGCATTTCCTTTCCTTCTTCCGGTTCCACACATCTTTGGAGGACACCGGTTACACTTCTCTTGTACATCTCGCCATTGATGATGGTGTAAGCCTTGGACCTCCTTTGGATCCTCCTTGATTCATTTTCGTCAACCGGCAAGGTGCCGTTGACTAGGAATTCCTTAATAGGTTTAACCCATGATGGTGTCTCCCGAACTAGGAACACCGGTACGTCTATGTCCATGTTGTCCACCAACATTGTTTCTTCCGGTACCGGCGCAGCAGCGGCTGATCTTACCGGAACAGTCCCCGAGTTTACCGGAACAGTCCCCGGGTTTCCTTCGTCGATATCCATTGGTACAATGTGTGACTCCGGTACGAAAATTGATTCCGACTCCGGACTCGGCTTGATTGATGGTACCCTCAGGTGTGCCAAGGCTATTCCGGGAGGGATTTCTTGCCTGGACGAGCCCAGCTTGGACAAAGCATCCGCAGCTTCATTTTCTGCACGCGGTACATGGTGAAATTCACACCCTTCGAAGAAGCCGGCAATCTTTTGTACGTGAAACCGGTACGAGGCCATGTTGGCATCTTTTGCGTCCCAATCTCCGGAGCACTGTTGTACCACAAGATCTGAATCTCCATAGCAAATGATCCGGTGTGCACCGATTTCTTTTGCGACCTTAAGCCCATGGATCAAAGCCTCATATTCAGCGACATTGTTTGATGCCCTGAAGTGCACTTGTAAAACATAGCGGAGATGATCTCCCTTTGGTGAAGTTAAGACTACACCGGCACCGAGACCCTCCTTGAGCTTGGATCCGTCGAAGTGCATCTTCCAGTATTCCATTCTTTGATCCGGGGGCTTGTACTGCATTTCCGCCCAATCGACCAAAAAATCAGCTAAAGCTTGCGATTTGATGGCGTCTCTTCTTTCATACACCGGTACGTACGGTGATATCTGTATTGCCCATTTCGCAATCCTGCCGCTAGCGTCCTTGTTGCACATGATATCGGAGATGGGTGCTTCACTCACCACCTTCATAGGATGTTCCTCAAAGTAGTGCTTGAGTTTCGTGGCGGCCATGAACACGCCATAGGTCATTTTCTCGGAAGTGCGGGTAGTTTTGCTTTGAGAGGGAGAGCACCTCGCTCAGGTAGTATACCGGCCTCTGGACGGTTTTTCCTTCCTCTTCTCTTTCTACCACCACAACAACACTCACGACCCGGTTGGTTGCTGCTATGTATAGCAACATCGGCTCTCTTTCCAACGGCGAAGCCAATACCAGCGCGGTGGCCAGCATTGTTTTCAGTTCCTTAAACGCTGCGTCTGCCTAAGGGGTCCAGACGAACTTATCGGATTTTCTCATTAAAGCATAGAGTGGCAAGGCCTTTTCTCCTAACCTGCTTATGAACCGGCTTAGCGATGCTAAGCTTCCGGTAAACTTTTGTATGTCCTTCAGATCCTGCGGTATCGCCATTCTCTCAATTGCCCGGATCTTCACCGGATTGACCTCAATGCCTCGGCTTGAGACGAGGAAACCCATCAGCTTGCCGGCAGGGACACCGAAAGTACATTTTGCCGGATTAAGTTTCATCCGGAACCTTCTCAGATTATCGAATGTTTGCCGGATATCGTCAATTAGGGTATCTTTTACCTTAGTTTTTATCACGATGTCATCCACATACACCTGCACATTCTTTCCGATTTGATCAAACAAGCATTTTTTCATACAGCGCTGGTATGTTGCACCAGCGTTGCGCAAACCAAAAGGCATAGTGATATAGCAGTAAGCCCCGTGCGGGGTAATGAACGCAGTCTATATTTGATCTTCCTTTTTCAAGGGGATTTGGTGGAAACCGGAGTACGCATCCAGGAAAGACAACAACTCACACCCAGCAGTGGAATCAATCACTTGATCGATCCGAGGTAAAGGAAAAGGATCTCTTGGGCAAGCCTTGTTGAGGTTGGTGTAGTCGATGCACATGCGCCACACCTTTGGAGCTTTTGCCTCCAGGTTCTCATCTTTCTTCTTTTCGACCATCACCGGATTGGCCAGCCACTCAGTATGCGTGACTTCCACAATGAAACCGGCAACTAACATCTTCGTCACCTCTTCTCCAATAATCTTCCTCCTATCTTCAACGAACCGGCGCAGTGGTTGTCGCACCGGCTTGGCATCCTTCCGGACGTTTAGAGAGTGCTCAGCCAGCTCCCTCGGAACACCTACCAAGTCATCAGTAGACCAGGCAAAGATATTCCGATTCTCACGGAGGAAGCTGACGAGCGCGCTTTCCTATGCCTCACTGAGACCGGCACCGATACGAACGGTACGCTCGGGGAAAGCCGGGTCCAAGCACGATGTCCTTTGTTTCCTTTGTCGGTTTGAACGCTGGAGCGCTCGGACTTGCACTCATTGCCGCTAAGCTCAACCGTGAAGACCGAGCCAGCCGCAACCGCGGTTTGCATCCTTCTTTTTCCTCCGCGATCACCAGCGATTCCGCTAGGTTTGATCCGGCAGAGTCATGCTTTCCAAGTGAGATTTTGTAGTTTCCCACCACAGTCAAGGGTCCACGAGGTGCCGGCATCTTCATCTTGAGATACGCCGTGTGGGTCGAGGCCATGAAGGCCGCCAGTGCCGGTCTCCCCAGCAATGCATGGTACGAACTATCTAAGTCCACCACCTCGAACTCAAGGTTTTCAACCCGGCAATTGTCACGTCCTCCAAACGACACATCTACCCGGACTTTTCCAACCGGTGCGCAGGACAAACCCGGACGATTCCGTGGAACGTCGTATGAGTTGGCTGAAGCATGTTATCCGTTATGCCCGGCGTATGCATGGTGTGCTTGTACATTATGTTTATGCTGCTCCCATTGTCTATCAGCACCTTGCCGAACTTGACGCGAGTCGTTGGCCCCTTCATGATTGGGTCCACCACGAGAGCGTAGCCACCCGGGTTCGGCATGATTTTAGGGTGGTCCCGGTACGACCATGTGAGTTCCCGATCCGACCACAACATGTATTTTGGCACCGCCGCATCACCGCGTTCACCTCCATGGAACGACGGCGCAGGCTTTGCTTGTCCTGTCGGCTCGGTGACGAACACGAGACAGACACACATCCGGATCCTCATAAATGTTCCGACCCAAAGGTGCCGGTGGAGGTGGTTGGCCGTGGCCCTCTCCCACCCGATTGACTTGCCGATATCGCTACCTGTTTTGTTGAGGGTGTACCGGCAAGGCATTTGCCCCGTAAGCGGTGGTGGTGGTGGTAGTTGCTGCCGATGCGGCATATTTTGTGGTGGCGGCATCATTGCATTGCCCCCTTGTCCTTGGGTGTCCTTTACCGCTCCCTTTTGCATCAAGTACTTGGTCCAGGTACAATCTTTTGTCAGGTGGTTCGACGGGTGAGCCGGATTCAGGTGGTACAATCTTTTGTCCAGGTCCATGGCAGCTTCCATGGTGTATTTCGCGGGTTCTTGCCAGTTCTTTTTCTGTCCCCAGGGTTTCTTTTCGACCCACTGTTTCTTAGGACCTGCCCATGGCTGCGATCCGGTTCTTTGCCTCTGGCTGCCGCCGGCATCGAGTTTTCTTGCACAGCAGCAACTTGCTCGCGAGCCATACCTTCGATCCGGGAAATCTTCCCTTCTTTTGTTGTTCCGGTTATCCCGGTATTGCCGCTGAGGCGGGTTTGATTGTTCCGGCTCAGCTTGTATCGCCGGTTGCATTGGGTCTCCCAACGCATAGTTATCCGCCACACGTATCATCTCCGCCAATGTTGTTGGCATGTTCCTCTGCAGCCTTTGCCACAAAGGCGAACCTCGCCGCATCCCCGGCTAAACCAAGCGATGGCCTCGTGCCTCTATCACTCCTTCACAAGAGTTTCGGTGGAGTTCCACCGGGTCGGGTAATCCCGGTCCGTTTCTTGCGGGCACCGCACGCACAAAGCGAGCCGCCGAGGCCTCGTTTGGCCTTCTCGTAGGTGCTGCTCGAAGTTGCTCACAAAAGCTTCCTCAAAGTCCAACCAGCCATTTATGCTTCCTTCCGGCAAGTTGTTCAGCCAGATTCTTGCCGGTCCTACTAGAAACGTTGGCACGATTCTCACGGCCCAACGCCGGTTTCCTCCTCCGGCCATGACACCTCCGCCACCAGCAACGTACACCGCGGTCACGTAATCCGCGAGCCAGTCTTCGGCTTAGTGGTGCCATCATATGTTTTGGTGTCACGGGGCAACTGAAAGTTGCGAACTGGTGGTGGCTCTTTCATGATCCTTGGGCCAAAGCACTTTGGACCCGGAGGACCCTCTGCCTCAATCATTTCGGCACGGTACACTCGTCCGGCACGGTGCCTCGCATCCCGTTCCGGCAAATTTCTTTCTCCCAACCGCTCCCCCAAAGGTTTCCGGTAAGCGGTGAGTCTTGTTGAATCAGCTTCATCGTAATGCTCTGGTACCGCGGCCCTCGCCTGCCGGTACCTTGGTGGAGGCATCTCCTCATCATCATACGCTTCCCTTGCAGCCGGATAGTTTTGCCCGGTTTCGTGTCTACCGGCATGATTGTTTCCGGCATAGCCTACTTTGGCGTAGCCTTGATCTGCCCCTTGGCTTTTTCTACCGGCATCGTGTTGCCCGGCTTGTTGTTTACCGGCAAGGACCGGATCGTACACAGTCATCTGCTGTGCGTTCACCTCTTTTCTCTTCTTCCGTCCGGATGGGGGACGAGGCCTGCCCATGGGACTTGCTTCCGGCATTCTTTGTTGAACGCGCGGATTTCGAGGCTATAGCCTTGTTCAGCTTAGCCAGCTGCTCGGCGTTCGCTGCTCTACGAGATCTAGCAGCTCTCCGACACGCTCTTGTTGTTTTGCCAAAGCCTCTCCGGTAAGCGAGTCACACGGATCTACAGCAGCCTTAGCAGCTTTTATGGTTTTATCCGGGCTATCGTACTTAGGTTTCTCTACGATGCTAGCAGATGCGGAGGTACTCTTGCCGGTAAGAACTTCCTTACGCAAATCCTGATCTAGATTGCGAGCCTTAAGCCGGTTCTCCGGTATCCTAGCAGCATGAGCGCTAACAGAAGCAAATCCATGGGCAGCGTTATACTCACGTACGGTTAGGTTCAGCTCGCGCTGTGCCCTGACGACGTCCTTGCCGCTCTCGAGTATCTTCTGGCGTTGCGCCTCCAACTCCGCCTGAGCCGTTGCCGGGTCGATGTTCTGCGCGATGGGCGTTGGCAGCACGTTCATCGCCGCTTGGAGAGGTGTTGCCGGTGGTGCGGAAGACGCTCCCGGTGCGCCGGTGTCGCGCTCCAGCGGTGGCTTGGCCGCACGGGTCGCAGCCCGCACGACCAGCAACTTCGTCCGCAGCCTCCTTGCCCGCGCCGGCTGCGCCAGCCATCATTACCTCGACGCTGCCGGCGGCGCGGCCAGCACGAGCCACCTTGGCGGGTCCGGTGCCACCAGCACCGGCGAGAGGCGCCGGCGCACGGGGACGGTGCCGAAGTAGACGCGGTGGCTGCCGAACTCGATGATGCGGCCGTTCTTGGGGAAGATGCCGCCGTTGGCGAAGCAGCCCGCGTTGTCGTTGATGAAGTCGATGGAGTAGAAGCGGCTGGACGAGCGCGGACACCGTCCGCTCGCCGGCGACCTCGAGGATGCCCGCCCGAATATGTACTCCGAGCAAGCGCCACTTCATGCCCCACGGTGGGCGCCAACCGTCGTCGTGGTGAACAAACGGATGCCATAGGATGGCTTAGGTTGGGGCCGAATGGACGCAAGAGGATTCGGGGGAGGGTTTGTGATTAGACGGGATGAACTTCCGGATGGTTTCCTCAAGAACTTAGCCAAGGCTAGAGGTTGAAGAAGAAAGACATAAGGAAGGACTCGCTCTAGATGATCTTCTCTATTGATCTCAACAGGTTACAAGTTTCTCAGTACAAGTGTTCTTCTGTGTTCGCCCGTAAGAGGAGCTGCCCCCCTCCTTATATAGGGGAGAGGGTGGCTTACGAGGGCAAGAAACCCTAATGGCATCTTTGACTAGACAAACTACTTTACAAAGCTACTTTAATCATAGAAGACACCGGAGTCCTCTTTAATCGGGGATGCCGACGTCCTCCGGCTTCTTTGACCGTCATCCTTCTCTTTATCGTCAGCCCTTCGTTTAAAGCTACTTTGCTTAGCTCATCCTTGTCTTCTAGCTCTGGAGAGAATCTTTGACCAGTCCTGCCGACATGCTCTTCCTTCCGGTAGCCCGATATCTTCTTATCCGGTTCCGGCATACCCCTCTTGGGGATACCGGCTTAGCTTCACTTAGTTAAGTTCTTATCTTGTATTCCGATACGAACATTAAACCGGTATCTTGATGGCTCAAACCATCCGGTTTGGCATGCCTTTGGCATACCGGGGGTCATCCCCCCAACACATGGAACATAAGAAATTATAGATACGTTTGAGACGTATCAATGAGCTGTTAGATATAAACTGTCTCCTGATGCTAAGTTTGCCACATCTCCCATAAACATTAGAGATAAGAATTATGATTTCTCTCTGAATTTCTCTTACATATCTATTGTTGAGAAAGAACCTTTTTGTGGTACTGAAAATGAAAGTGCTATGAAACATATGAATAAACTCTCTACTTTGCGCAATTTATTCTCTGATGATATTAAGATACGCACTTACTTTGTCACTAAATTTTTTCCTTTCTCTTTGAAAGGTGCAGCTAAAATTTGGTATGATAATTTATATCCTGGATCTATTGATAGTCCTATTGGTTTGGTTAATGCTTTCTTTCAGAAATATTTTCCTGCTATTGCTCAAAATGCCGCTTTGCAGAAATCTTTGACTTTATGCATGTAGAAGGAGAGAAATTGCCTGGATCTTGGGCAAGATTTTGTTCTTTAATTAGAGCACTACCTAGACATCCATTAGCTAAAAATGAACTCCTTGATATATTCTATAATGGACTAACTATTGAATCTAGGACATACCTGGATAGTTGTACTGGTTGTGTTTTTAGGAAAATAACTCATGCTGAAGCTGAGGAAAATAACTATTGAATCAAAGAGACCACCTGAGCCCGCCAGAAAAGGTGATTGCCGGCGGATAGCTTCAAGGTGATGAGATGCCCAAAGTTGATGGGGCAGAATTGGTGGATCCGGTGGCGGGATGGACGACTGTGGGCGGGAGGGCGAAGCCAAGCGAGAGAGAACTTGTCAACCCAGCAGAGGAGGAGGCGCTGGAGGAGGTGGTCACCATTGCGATCTAGGGTTTGGGTGGCGGCGGAAAACGGAGAGGAGCAGCGGAAGAAGGACCAAAAATTTAGGCTGATACCATGTAAACGTATGAGATCGAATAGGAGGAGATGCTCGATAGCCTCACGCCCTCACGGGCTCGACGACATCGTATCATATATATATGAGACAACATACAGAGAGTCCTAGTCTACCTAAATATACATATATGTAAACTATTAATGTTAACATGTTAACCAGATAAAAATGTAACAGACTGCCAGAGTTCAAACCCCAGTTTTGATATCTGTGTGTCTCATAAAGGCGGAATATTCACTCAGTGGGAGGCGACGTTCTCGTCGATAGCGAGACGCCTGTGGTGACTTCGTTAATTTTAAGATCCAATCTGCCAGCTCAGTATTTCGGAGGTGCTCATAGAGGTAGGATGTGCGTGTGCACGATTATAGAGGTGAGCTTATGCGCGTGTATGTGAGCGCCCGCCGTTTGTACTCTGTTTCTCGAAAAGAAAATATGAAGCGTTTGGTGTGGCCGAGGTTATTGGAAGCATATCTCGATCATGAGTGGCGGTACGCCCTAGGTGGCAGCCAAAGCCAAGGGCTGTATATAGCTCTGAAACGACCTCCACAGGCCACAGCGTTTTGCTTCCTCAAATACAGATCTTCACTCGCTGCCGCACGTGTGGAAGAAAGAAGGCAGGAATGGCGGGCTCTTGGTCTTCCTCCTCCTCGCGCACGTCGTCTCTCGGCTCCTTGGGCTACGACGACGTTGTTTTCGTGATGAAGCCGGATTCTTGTGCAGCTACGGCGCCGGCGGCAGGCGAGGGGAACAGCGTCAAGTTCCTGTGCAGCTACGGCGGCAGGATCCTTCCGCGCCACTCCGACGGAGCGCTCCGCTACGTCGGCGGCAACAACCGCGTCCTCTCCCTCGATCGCTCCCTCCAATTCTACGGTTCGTACATCAAACAACACGTCCTCCTATACCACAGGTCCACAGCCGCTTGATCGTGTTTGACTGTCGTCGATCGATTACAAAACCAGAGTTGCAGCGGAAGCTGAGGGACATGTGCGGGTGGGAGGCGGTGAGCCTGCGGTGCCAGCTGCCGACGGAGGACCTCGACGCGCTCGTCTCCGTCACCAGCAAGGACGACCTCAGCAACCTGCTGGAGGAGTACGATGCGGCCAGCAGGGACCGACTCCAGCCGCTCAAGGTCCGGGCGTTCCTGTTCCCAAGGTCGACGCCTGGGCGCACGTCCGCCAGCAGCACTACCACCACACGATGACTCCCTCCCCGGCGGTTCGTCTTCCTAGACAGCGGCGGCGCTACCACCGGCGGCCGCACCAGCATCACGCAGTCCACACCGGTATTCAGTTGCAAAATAACGGCGTAATGAGCAGTCGTGTGCTGGAGCCTAGAGTATTAAGCTAGGTAGTCGTCACTGTTGTTAACGTTTCATGGCCTTATTTAAATAAGAAATCCATGTGGATGAGTCATTCTTTCCTTCTTTTTCTGTGAGCATACAAGTCCATGGGGATGAACCCATGAAACTAACACTAGTAGAAAAAGGAGCAGTAGGCCCGGTCCATTTGGGCCTTCAGACCCGGTTCCCGAACCGGACCAATCAAGCGGACTAAGGGGTACTCTTGAGTCCCGGTTCAAAGCATTAACCGGGCCTAAAGGCCTCGACACGTGGTGCGGCCAGGAGCTCGCGGTGGAAGGCTTTGGTCCCGGTTCGTGGTACGAACCGGGCCTAGGTTCTCGCCGCGGCAGCAGAATTGCTATTTCTCCGCCGCGGCACAGGTTTAGGCTGTACCAGCGTGCTCTGCCCGCGGCGAGAAACAGGGCGTTTCTCTGCCGCGGCAGAGTTTCAGCAATGCATATATATCATTCAAGAAACCACAAAAAATCGTCATGAATATATATAGACATCGTCAACAGTACACGACATCGTCAACAGTACACGTAATGCATGCATATTTACAATACAACATCTCCTCGACGAATTTCGTCCCCCGTCACGATCCGCCGATAGTGCTCTCCACTGGGGTAAGGGCCTCGGTAATAAAGAATCCCGCGATTTCCTCTTGAATTGCTTTTATTTGATCCTCCGTTATGAGAGTGTTCCGCAGGCGTGTCATCTATATTTAAAAAGGGAGATCAATATATGAATGGAACTCAATACAATAGATGGTACTAATTAAGATTAATTGTGAAATTTTGTTATCGTACACGAGTGTGGTGTATACGGGCATCCCCACCCTTGGGACAGGCCATGTCACGCATGAAGGTGCAGACGTAGTATCCACATAAGTTATTCCCTTGTTCCTGCCTCATACACTTTACGAAAAAATAGTTCGATCAAACTAATAATCAAGCATCGTATTGAAAGTAAATATCATATATAAAGTTTCACGGACATAGCTATATATATAGTACTACTTAGAAGGTAATCTTGAAATGTAAGCTCTGGTTTCCATTTACCCGGAACAGTATTGATGAACCGTTTCCAAGCCCTGCCCGGCAAAAAATAATGAGTAAATGAGTAATTGATTAGTTGATGATATCTTCGAATTAGAACAGATGAAGATGCCAATACGAAATTGATTGAAACTACCTCTGGAGGATGGCAGTCATGTCCGCCCATTCCGCATATTCTTTACGTTTCGAGTCCATGACTTTTACAACTCCAAGGGTAAGATCAATGATTAGGAGAATAAAGTGGAATCTGCACAAGCATAGCTCAATGATTACGAGAATAAAGTGAAAGGTGCATAAGCATAATGTATGTTATATATAACACTCACTTGAAGTTGTAGGGAAAGAATATATCCTCTTTGTCTCGCTTGCTTCTCTAAAAACATTACGATGTTGTCCTCTCGTGTCCTTGGGGTACCGTCGAACCGTAACTTCATGAACTCGTGTTTGGGTCTATGAACCCCAGCGGTAGGAGCTTGCCTCTTTTGTATTCCAGCTTCTTCATTCTGCATAATTAAATGTATAGCGTACACAAAGAATATAATGAGGATAATTGTTAGTGCAAATGAATGAGCTACAAACTTAATTACACAAATAAATCACTTACATGCAGTAGCAACTGATGACAGCTTTGTCGAGGGCGTCTTGATTGAATAACTGAAACAGTTCTTCTAACTCAAGGTTTATCTCGTCTTCCCCCCGGAAGTAAAGCTCATCTCTAAGATACACCGTGAGGTAGCTTTCACTTCTTCGACAGGCTTTCAGGTACCATTCATGCAACCTTCGCATCTGAGTCCCTAGACGCGCGAGCTCGCCGAGTTTGACGAGATCTTTTCCGTATCTATACGTGTTTACCACTTGAGCCGTTGGATAGTAATCTTCGTACTCAACCGATGCTCCCCGAGCTCTAGCCGCCCGTTCGATCATCGATGCCGTCTCCGGATCATGATATGGCTCCACAATGAAGTGGGGTGCGGCCTCGAATGTCCTCGCTGTCCAAGCTGGGCGACTTTTTTTGCTTCTTTGCTCGCTCTAGAGGACTGTCCAAGAGAGCGGTCATAATCAGCTCTCAGCTCAGGTCTCTTCATTCTCGTCTCGGCAAAGTGCTTCACCGTCTGCGGTGGAATAAACATCTTCTTCGGCGCAAGAAACGCCTTTTGCTCTTCGATCCTGCTCATGTGGTAACAACTCTGGAGTCTATGCCCTCATTGGAGTTGATGATCTCTTCGGAGCTGTAGGAGGTGCCGCGGACCGCTTCCTCTTTTGCTTAAGTGGAGGCGGCGGAGTCTCCTGACGAGGAGGAGGAGGAGGCGGCGGAGTATTTTCACGCGGAGCAGACTGGTCATGGATAGGGGAATCATCATCGCGCACAGGAGAATCATCACGCGGAGGAGACTGCACAGGTGGCGGAGGTGGCCTGCTTGTTGGCTTCTCACCTGGAAACACAATGTTCTCCTTCCGCCATTGCACGGTGGTTCTACGGGCTTCTCCCAGTTCTTTGATTTCCCCATCTTCACCTGCAGGGTGCTCAAGCACCAACCCCTCATAATCTCTCAACACTTCATCCACCATCACAACAGAGCAAAGTCGTCTTGGACCGAACGGCAATGGTAAGACCTTGTAGGTAAGAGGATGCCGACCGCCGCCTTGAAGGATAGGTTGAAAACTTTAACATGCAGCTCACAAGGACGGCTCTCGGTGAGATCATCCACGGGGGGTAGCGAGGAGGCTCGACCACCTGGTCATCATCATCATCATTATCCACCTGCTGAGAGGAAGCCACGCCGCTTTTCCGGTGTGGTTGAGATTGCAGCGGGGCGATGGCATTGAGCAATGCAGGATCTACAGCCTGCCCCTGAGCCATCTGAGATGTAAGTACTTGGGTTACCATGGTTAATTGGGCTTTCATGGTGCTCATACCCTCCTCTAAGTTAGCCAGGCGGTCTGTTTCCCTTGCCTTCCTCCTCTCATGGCTTTTATCAGGAAATCTCTTCCTTTCCGCAGGAAAGCCATACTTCCAAGGAACGGAGCCTTCTGTGCCTCGTGTTCGTCCGCCGTGTTCTTTGTTCCCAAGGGCGCGTGTCAGCTCATCGTTCTCTCTTTCGGGCTGGAACAACCCCGCCTCCACGTCCCTATGTGCTCTTTCCAGGGCATCAATGGGAACCTTCGAGATGAGCTTTCTTATAGATGCACTTCCCTGTTTCTGGATCCACCGTTCCCCCAATCCCGTAGAACCACTCCTTGCACCGTTCGATCCAACCGTGTGTCCCTAATCTGATCCCTTTACTGGTCAGCTCCGCCTCAGCTGCTTGCCACTTAGGACGGTTAGCCCTGTATCCACCTGGACCCAGAATTTGGTGATATAGCTTCAACGCAGCATTTGCCTTATTTATTTCCGACCTTCTCTTAAATTCTTCTGACTCCGTGTCTGTACTTCACGAATTCTTCCCGGTGAGTTTTTACCTTCTCATTGTCCGGAGTCTTCTTTATCTTGATAAGGCGGCGCAATCTTTTCTTGTGGCTCTTGAATAGTTCGGCCATCTTCTTCTTGCCAAACTCGCGGAGGGCCTCGCTCCATCTTGGCCTTTTCAGCGTCACCCCCTCTTCGGGTACTATGTTGAAATGTGACATGAGCTTGTCCATAATGCTGTTTTTGGCTACATCATCGATATAAAGACCTTGACCTTCTTCCTCCGCAGACAGCACTAGTCCCTTCGGCTTGTGCCATTCTCGAACGGTGATCGGGACGTGGTCCCTAACAAGCACTCCGCATTGAGCTATAAATGCCTTTGCACCTTTCTCTGGAGCAATCGGTTTACCATCCTTTTCGATGTGGGTGATGTCGTGCCTAACACCGTCATCCAACTTTTTGGCCGGGCCTCGCTTCCTCGACTTTACAGAAGAAGTGCTCGATCCGGAGGGCTAAAAAAGAAATAATTCATAGTCAGTACAATTTAATTAGTTAATGCATCTAGTCGATCAACAGCGGCTTAATTAGTTTATATACCTCGGTGATAACTACAGTTCGGGAGCCATTATGATGATCTTGTTCCTCACCGGCGCCACTAGGATCTTCTTCCTCAATATTCTCCGCTCCCTCACCGGAGTCATTCAAATAAGTTGCGGTGACATCGTCACCGCCATCATCTGGAATAACGTCGTCGTCGCGATCATCCGGAGTACCGTTTGCTATGAGGTTCTCCATGAAATTTTCTTCAAATTCATCTCTGTCCATGCTTTCTACAACGACCCGCAAGCTATACATAGGAACCATCATATGATCAAATTAAGGATAATGCGTAAAACTGAAAATGGAGTTACATATGTAGTTCTTAACTAAGGATCGATAATATAGTGCTGAAAGCGAGATAGTGCAATTACATGCATACATAGATCGGGTTCATGTTTATTTAACCCTAATACATATCAATCACTACTACAACCACTCAACCGCGCGGACCGGGTCCTAGAGGGCGCCGACCGGGTCCCGAGCCGCGCCGGGTGTACCCCCAAAGCCACGGAACAACAACGGGAGCATAGCTAACATGAGATCCCCGCATAACGCTCCATCCGGTCCTATACATGTTGTCTAACGCGTACATGTAACGGCGAACGTGCTGGTCCTCCGCTTCAATGCGCCGAGCTACCTCCTCCGGCGGGGCCGACTCCTCTCGAAACGACCGTGGCCCATAAGACCTCCACCAAAGAATATCCGGGTCGACAACGGGACCCGGATTCCGCACCAAGGTGCGCGACCCGGAAGCTAAGACCTCCCGAGTGCCACCCCGGCGGAGCCCGGTCCCGGACCTCCCCATCTGCTCCATCTCCTCTAGAAGAGTCAGACCACGGCGCGGCGGCTGTCGCGGCATCGTAGCTACGAAAACAAATCATATATGTACTAATATAAATAAAAAACATGATATTGTGCTAAATAAAAAACTTCACTACTTTTGTACTAACGCCGCGTTCCACGACCCCGGATCGATCGATCCGGATCGGGGTCGGGAACGACAGACGGGAGCGGTAGCGGGAATTGAATGACCCTGTTTTGGGGGCGTCGGCAGGGGCGCCGGCAGCATCCGGCACCGCCACGGACTCGGCGCTCCTCCTCGCTCGCTCTTTCTCTATTTCGCGACCCTAAGTCTATGTCGCGGCGGCACCGCTACGGACTCGGCACCGCCACGGCCTAGTCGTCCGCGCGCGGGGGGCGGCGCCGACATAAATGAATCTATTTTGTTAATTTTTTTCTAATTAATAACTACACTAATTTAAATCAAACTAACTATTTCTAATTTACATCAAATTATGTACTAATTTACAAATTATGTACTAATTTACAAATCATCTATTTTGTAACTACACTACACTAATTACACTAATTTAAATCAAATTATGTAACTACACTATTTTGTAACTACACTACACTACTTTAAACTATTTTGTAACTACACTACACTACACTAATTTACACTAATTTACACTAATTTTTTTCTAATTAATAACTACACTAATTTAAATCAAATTTGTAACTAAACTAATTAACACATATATAAAAACAAAAAAAAACAAAAAATTGAAACTATGCCGTGGCCGGCGCCGCCGGTCGGCCGGCCGCCGGAGGAGGGAGAGGAGGGAGGGCCATACCTGCGCGCGCAGTGGCGGCGGCGGCGGCGGCGGAGGTCGACGGTGAGGAGGCGGAGGCGAGCGTTGGCGGCGGCCGGCGGTCGAGGAGGCGCCGCGGCGGGCCGGCGCGCGCGGCCAACGCGCGTGCGCGCGCGGGAGAGAGGAGGGCGGCGGACGGCGCGGGTGGCGGCGGCGGCGGCGGTGGCGATGGCGCGCGGGAGGGCGGCGGCGGCGGTGGCGATGGCGCGCGGGAGGGCGGCGGCGGCGGTGGCGATGGCGCGCGGGAGGCCGGCGGCGATTTCGGCAGCCTGGCGGCACAACTGCTTCGTCTCCGCGGGATTGATCTCCGCGGAGACGAAGTGTTTTCTTTTATACTGCCCCCCCTTTGCTTTGGACCCGGTTTGTATTACAAACCGGGACTAAAGGTCATTTTTGCTGTGTTTTCGCTGCGCGCGCAAAAAAGGCCTTTAGTCCCGGTTTGTAATACAAACCGGGTCCAAAGTCCACTTTTTTAAAAAAGTTTCATTCCCGCCTTATTTCAAATGAAAAAAAAGCCACCGCATTGCGACACGTGTCCACCCCCGCCCGCGCCATGCATGTACTGGCCACCGCCACCGCCGTGTACTGGCCTCCACCGTCGTGTACTGGCCACCGTCACCGCCACCGCCGTGTACTGGCCACCGTCACCGCCGTGTACTGGCCACCGTCACCGCCGTGTACTGGGTAACCTTTAGTCCCGGCTGGTGGGTACAACCGGGACTAAAGATGTCGGCAGGATAAGAACGCATGGGTGGACGCACTGCTCGATGAGATAAAGCATGTAGCGCACGACGCCCTGTCGAAGGAACAAGACAAAGTAGAAGAGGTGCCGTGCCTATAAAAGGAGCATCGATACGCCTTGCCAAGCGGATCAACAAGCCAAGCGAGTTTCATTCCCATGGATGAAGGGAAGGGTTGGGAAATCTCCGTGGCGCAGCTTCTCGAAGATGTCGTTGGTGCACACGCCCTACGACATCTTCGGAAGCTGCTCCTCGGAATTTTCCCCGCAAGCCCCTAAACGACTACATCTCATCTAACAAGTTGTTGGGGAAAGGGTTGGGAAATCTCCGTGGCGCAGTTTCTCGAAGATGTCGTTGGTGCACACGCCCTACGGCATCTTCGAAACCGCGCCTTGGAATTTTTTCCTCGCAAGCCCCCGAACGACTACATCTCATCTAACGGTGTTGGGGAAAGGGTTGGGAAATCTCCCGTGGCGCAGTTTCTCGAAGATGTCGTTGGTGCACACGCCCTACGGCATCTTCGAAACTCGCGCCTTGGAATTTTTTCCTGCAAGCCCCCGAACGACTACATCTCATCTAACGGTGTTGGGGAAAGGGTTGGGAAATCTCCCGTGGCGCATCTCCACTTTTCATATCTTACATACAGTTAAATGATTACACAAAAATAAATGGGAAATTGATTGCCATGTTGAGATACTCATTTGTGCCATGGAGCATCTTCATCATTTAATCTTCTTCGGCCTTAACCATGGAGCATCTTCATCATTTAACTTGATGCTTGGATCAATGTTCACTCTGAAGGGTGGAATTTCATCAAACTTATTATAATCTTCTCGACATGTCCGTCTTGTCCTCCACTCCCACGATGTTTCTTTTTCCGGAAAGAACTATGTGGCGCTTTGGCTCATCGTTTGATGTATTTGTTTCCTTATGTTTCCTTTTTCTTGGTTTGCTAGACATATCCTTCACATAGAAAACCTGGGCCACATCCTTGGCTAGGACAAATGGTTCGTCTCTATACCCAAGATTGTTGAGATCCACCTGTTGTCATTCCATACAACTTGTCTACCCGAACCCCGCCTCTCGTTTTGTTGACCCATTTGCACCTAAACAAAGGGACCTTAAAATAAGGTCCATACTCAAGTTCCCGGATATCCTCTATGTAACCATAATATGTGTCATTTGGGCCTTCATTCATTATTGCATCAAAGCGGACACCACTGTTTTGGTTGGTGCTCTTTTTATCTTGGGCGATCGTGTAAAATGTATTCCCATTTATCTCGTACCCTTGGAAAGTCACTACGGTCGAAGATGGTGTCCGGGCCGGCAAGTACAACTGATCTTCAATATCTTCGTTATTCAGGAGATGTTTTTGCAACCAACCGCCGAAAGTCGACATGTGTTCACGTCTAATCCAATCGTTCGACCGCCTCGGGTTCCGGGAGCGTAGAAAGTTCTTGTGCTCACCGATATACGGAGCCACCATGGTGGAACTTTGTAGAACCGTGTAGTGTGCTTGAGTCAAAGAAATCCCGTCCCTACATATCATTGATTTCCTTCCTAGCGTGCCTTTTCCACTTAGTCTCCCTTCATGCCGCGATTCGGGAACACCAATCGGCTTAAGGTCGAAATAAAGTCAACACAGAATTCAATGACCTCCTCTCGTTCCATAGCCCTTGGAGATGCTTCCTTCCGGCCTAGCACGGTTATGAACATATTTCTTCAAGACTCCCATGAACCTCTCGAAGGGGAACATATTGTGTAGAAACACACGACCGAGAATGGAAATCTCATCGACCAGGTGAACGAGGAGATGTGTCATAATATTGAAGAAGGATGGTGGGAACACCAGCTCAAAACTAACGAGACATTGGCCACATCATTCTGCAACCTCGGTAGAATTTCTGGGTTTATTACCTTCTGAGAAATTGCATTGAGGAATGCACATAGCTTCACAATGGGCAGTCGAACATTTTCCGGTAGAAGCCCCTCAATGCAATCGGAAGCAACCGTGTCATTATCACATGACAGCTCATGAGACTTCGAGGTTCCGGAATGTTTTCTTCTCCATATTTATTATTCCCTTTATATTGGAGGAGAAGCCGGACGGGACCTTGATACTCGCTAAGACATTCAAAAAATATTTCCTTCTCTGCTTTTGTAAGAGCGTAGCCGGATAAATGACGTCCTTTAACTCTCTCATGCAGATTTTTGGGGTCTTTCCAACGTTGCTCGGTCCTCCCGTGCTTCGGTGTATCTTTTGTCTTCCCGTACACGCCCGTAAAGCCTAGCAGGTTCACGCAAAGATTCTTCGTCACGTGCATCACATCGATTGAAGAGCGGACTTCTAAGACTTTCCAATATTCCAGCTCCCAAAAAATAGATTTCTTCTTCCACATGGGCGCGTGTCCGCAGCCGTCATTCGGAACAGTACCGTCCGCCAGGACCCTTTCCAAATATTACATCTAGATCCTTGACCATACCAAATATATCAACACCATCACGATGGGGAGGCTTCCTCCGGTGATCAGCCTCACCGTCGTAATGCTTGCCTTTCTTTCTTACGGGATGGGTAATCCTAAGAAATCGACGATGCCCCGTGTACACGACCTTCCGACCTTTTTCCAAATAATCACCTTCGAGCTCATGTAAATAGTGTGTGCATGCATTGTATCCCTTGTTTGATCGTCCCGAAATGTTACCAAGAGCAGAGCCAGTCATTGATGGTTACGAAAAGCATCGCTCTTAGGTCAAATTCCTCCTCGCTTGTGCTCGTCCCACACACGTACACCTGCTAGGGACCACAGCTGTAGAAGTTCTTCGACTAATGGCTTCGTGTACACATCAATGTCGTTCCCGGGTTGCTTCGGGCCTTGTATGAGCACCGGCATCATAATGAACTTCCTCTTCATGCACAACCAAGGAGGAAGGTTATATATACAAAGAGTCACAAGCCGAGTGCTATGGCTGCAGCTCGCTCTCCAAAAGGATTCATGCCATCCGTACTTAGACCAAACCTTAAGTTCCTTGCATCTCGTGCAAAGTTTGGGAACTCTCTATCGATTTTTCTCCATTGGGATCCATCAGCTAGGGTGCCTCAACATCACGTCTTTCTTACGGTCTTCTTTGTGCCATCGCAACAACCTAGCGTGCTCTTTATTCCTCGAACAAGCGTTTCAGCCGTGGTATTATAGGAGCATACCACATAACCTTGGGAGGAACCCTCTTCTTGGGGCGCTCGCCCTCAACATCACCAGGGTCATCTCGTCCGATCTTATACCGCAATGCAAGTGCACACCGGACATGCATCCAAATTCTCGTACTCACCGCGGTAGAGGATGCGATCATTAATGCATGCATGTATCTTTTGCACATCTAATCCTAGAGGGCGGACAATCTTCTTCGCTTCGTACGTATCGGCGGGCAATTCGTTACCCCTTGGAAGCTTCCTCTTAATTATTGTCGACAACTTTCCAAATCCCGAGTCGATGACACCGTTCTCCGCCTTCCATTGCAACAATTCCAAGTAGTCTGCCTAGCTTTTTATGGCCATCTTCGCAAGTTGGGTATAACAATTTGTTGTGATCTTCTATCATCTTGTCGAAGGTCAACCTTTCCTTTTCAGTTTCACATTCTCTCCTTGCATCAGCAATGGCCCGGCCAAGATCATCATCGACGGGCTCATCTCGGTGCCTCTTGATCTTCTACTTCATTGTCTTCATTGCCTTCCGCAGTATCATCGTATTCGGGAAATTGGGATAACCGTCATCATCCTCTTCCTCTTCTTCATTGTCTTCCATCATAACCCCTCTTTCTCCGTGCTTGGTCCAACAATAGTAACTCGGGCATGAAACCGGATCGCGGAAGGTGGTCGTGAATGAGACTCGAGTGAGCGTAATTTACGGTATTCTTGCAGTCCACACATGGACAATACATGAAGCCACCATGTTTGTTTGCCTTCGCCACGGCCATAAAATTATCCAGGCCCGCGAGTGAACTCGCCAAACCGCTCGGTCAATGTACATCCATTGCCGATTCATCCGCATGATATAATTAAGCTGATCAAAACCATTACGTAACATCACGATGTATATATACACATGCATTTTATCAATTGCGGATGAAAAGGATAAAGTTGTTAACCTCGATGAAGAAAAAAGCAAGTTAAGTGTGGTTTGATTTGTGTAAACTCAAGTGGCAAATCCTCTTAAGCATTTCATCGAACACCTCTTGTGCATGTAAAGAAGAGAGGAGAGCAATACACCCCTCTTGTGAAGAAAGTGAAAAAATGGCCAAGTGTGGCTCACACTTGGGCAGGGGCAAGGGTATATAGCCAGAGGCGGGGCCTTTGGACCCGGTTTGTATTACAACCGGACTAAAGGGTTCCCCACGACCGATACGGCTCGCCGCGCCTGCGGTGGACCTTTAGTCCGGTTTGTATTACAAACCGGTCCAAAGTCACTACCGGACAAGCTCCAGCGGTGGGGTCGTCCTGGCAGAAACGAACCGGACCAATGCCCCCATTGGACCTGGCTGGTTTCGAAGATCGACATTCTTGCTGGACCAGCGCCTCTTCTCCACTAGTGTAACATAAAGGCGACAGGTGATAAGGTTCGCTTGGATTGCGCAGCCAGCCTGTCTCACCTCTTTCTGACTTCATGTGTTGTCCGGCTAGTTTTGTTCCATCTCGAGTGTTCCGTGTCGTTTCGCGTCATGTGGTTGGAGTAACAAGCTACATTTGCTGGTCCAGGAGCTCCCTTCTCATCTTGTTCACGATATATGTCAAGTCTATTTTTGGTACAGCTTGTTTTCCTAAGACCAGCACATATGTTTATGCGTTGCTACGGATTAATTTTTATTCGTCTATCTCTCTCAAGCCAAGATGTTGTCTAGTGTCAATATCTTCCCTCCAGATCGCCCTTATATCCCACGGCCACTACCGACCGCCGGTGGCCAGTACCACGATTATGCCCGGCCGACATGGCCACTACTGATCGCCGTGGCTCTTCATGTTTGTAGTTAGCGCCCGCTAACACGGCCACACCGGCTCCACAATGTTCAGATACTAGTTTCACCTGAGAAATTCTATTTTGCATATTTGCCCATTCTTCTTATCCTTGATTTGCCGCGGACACCTTAGCCAAACAATTAAACCTAGGTAAAACTCAAAAAAAAAAAAATTAAACCTAGGCATGATGCAAATGAACTAAAGAAAATCAAAGGGAAAAAACCATCCGGCCAGGCTAAAGAGGTCCAACACCGCAAAGTGTCATATAGCTCAACTCGAAGATGAATTGAAGAAGCCATAGTGGAAGATGAATTTGACGAAGCCCTAGTGGAACATGCTCAATGGCAAAACCATGGTGAGGCATAATCTGACCTTCAACCTATTCACTGACTTAGAGAAAGATTGCCTGATTGGCAATAAGGATAAGACTTACTTATGGGAAAAGTAACGCATATGTGCATAGTGTATTGAATGGTGGCTTCTCACACCTTGTTATGGGAAAGAACTGCGAACATAGGAGGAAATGAACTTGGTGAAGTTCTAGACACCCCGTGAAGGTTGACGGACATAGCTTTTTCAAAATGAAATTAACCTTTTAAAAAATGTTTACGAAAACCTACATTAGCCTACGACTTCTTATTCCATGGTTGTAGTTAGTGCATGAAACACATATTCAAATATATTGAACTTGCACCCGTTCCCTCTAAAACCCCTACTTAGATTAGGAGATCACCGAAGGAGAATGTTCTGTGTATCTCGAAGATGGAATAGTCAACTAGGCATAACTCAATCAGCGGAATAAATGGAGTCCACTTCTACATCAGTGGAAACATAGACAATGAGTAGGGGGGACCAATTCCATAATCCTAAGACCAATAAATAGCTAGAGTTCGGTTGTAATTTCATTAGCAAGCCAAGAAATTTATAGGGAGAGCTCGTGATAGGTTTAGTCTACAAATTGTTCTTCTGGATTTCTATTTACACTATTGCCTTATTATTAACTAGGAGGTTGTAATGATATTTTGTGAAGAGTCGGGGTTGTAATTATATAGCCATACCTTGGACATGTGATATTTTTATTGTACCACTCTAAGGAATCTAATACTAGTGGAATTGTGTTTCATTGGTGTTATATCAATGACTTGCATACTATAACATGAGGTGTTATGCTGGGTCACCGCATATTTTCTATAGGGCATATTTCCAACAACAAGTACCTCGCCGAGGTCACATAGAACAAGACCAGTAGAGATCTCAAGAGTGATGCAAGGTGGGAGGCCATGATGGAGTAGCCTGAAGATCGATCTCGACAAGGAACGAGTTCCAATACAGAAAAGGAATGAGGACTTCGCGATCTTGAAGGATGACATGTAGAACAAGGACCACGAGGTGAAGGAGTAGTATATGGAGCAGCGGGACACCATGTTGCAACGAAGGAGGGCATCGGTCCCAACGGTGGCGCCAACACCGGTATCAACTCCGATGACGGAAGAGTAATCTTCCATGGAGGAGCCGGTGCCAACGGTGAAGGATCCATGTTCCATTTGTTTTCCATTATGTTCAGGCGGAGTTATCATATGTGTGGTCAGACTTGACAACAATTTGGTATCCTTACTTTGAATTATGGTCGAGACTATATGTGTTATGATTTCTATAATTTTCAAAATCCAAAAAAATTGGGTCAAAGTATCTATTTGGGGAGCCACATTTTTGGCGTACCTAGGGAGAGGCGCCCCTCAACTAGTGTCGGCACCTCCGTACGCCCGATCGGCGTTGTTGCCGGACGCCTTATTGGGGGTGATTGTACATAATCTAAAAAACATTGATGAGAACCATGAGAGTAAACTTATAATAGAAAAAAGAGTGGTGCAATATAATGTTTGAATGAGTTGTAATTCAAAGAGATACTCCCTTGATCCATGCAAATATCGAGTCTGTCCCCATGCCAATCCGTGAACATATTTCAAAATCATCTAAATAATGTGTACAAATAAAGGTAACCATTTGAGAACGTGTGTCATTAAAAGAAGATCTACTTTACCCAGCGGGTTTTTTGGACGGCACATACCGTAGTCGTATGCATAAAAATTTGAATCGACGACCGGATGAGCATTTCCAACGTCAAACAGGGACGACGCAAAAAAATCGATGTGCTAGATCCCACGTCGGCGAGAAAATACGATGTGGTCGTTAGACGAGGGGATACCTCGGCAATGCCCATGAGTATGTACTTGGGTTTCAGGAAAGGAGAGTTTTGGTGGTTTTGCAGGGACAGGGTGTTTCTACACCCGGGTGCATATGCACCCTTTATTTGAAACGCATATTAAATATATTTAAAAATGTTAGAAAAATACAATTAAAAATTCTTTGTGTATACCTTGACATGTTACATGCTTACAAAGTTGTTTCAGCAAAAACCGATATGTTTCATGCCTTGTGCAAAAAAGACAAATCTTAGGTGCTAAAATAGTCTATTTTTTGAGGCATTATTTGCCTTTTTTACACATGGTACAAAAAATGTTGGTTTTAGGTGAAAATTTACGTGCACACATAGAACATGTCCCTCTACATGCTAAATTTTTTCCTAAATTTTTTACGGTTTGGAAATATGTTTTATACATACCGGGTGCATATGCACCCGAGATCAGATTTGATTTTCCGGTTTCGCAGACTTATCAGACAAACTAGGTATCCAACGATATTGAGATCAAGGGGCTAAAGTCGTCAAGAGTATATTCAATGTTTAGGGTTTACGATGGTGTGCGTAAGGCTAAGAATCTGGATCCTCCCGGTGGCTCCTCCTAGCCCTTATATATAGTGGTCTAGGTCTGAGAGTCCACATCCGGGTCGGTTACATTGTGTATGTCGGTTCACCTGATATGGGCTAGTACTTGCCTATTTTTACATAGTTTCTGGGCTTCGCCTTCCTTTTAGTCTTCATGGGCCTTGTGTATTCTTTCCAGGATCCACACCATGGGTCATTATGTCGAGTACCCAATATGGTATACCCATGACTCGAGTCGTAGACTCTACTCGAGTCGTAGACTCGGGTGGAGTCTCAAATCTTGACTTCTTTCCTCGCAACATGAACTCGAATTTGCAGTTAAATTAATATTTCAGTTGGCATTACATATTGTCTTGTTATAGGGATATTGGTAAACAAGCATGGTGCATCCAACGGATCGGGAACTAGCTAATTTGCTGAGCAAATACAAGTGAACCTACTTCAAACTCGAGTCCCCGGACACGAATTCGGATAACTAGCGTAATTCAGCTCGGGACGCGGAGGTCTTACTGAGTTCTGAATTCTAACTAAATGTTAAGGGTGCCCAACGCGTCTGTCGAAATTTTTCATCATATCATCGATATGGATAATTTCTAGGAGAGCACATTCTGGTGCGACTACTAGGCTGCACAGGACGGATCCTTGCCTTCATGCAGAAAAACACGACATCAAGACAAGTTATTGTGGCGGACGCGGTCTAGGAATTTTATTTTGTTGGATGTCTTGTTTGGTTCTTACAGTGGCGGAAGTTGTCGGGTTGTCTTCTTATCGGGTGTCTATGGACCCGATGGGAGTTACGTTGGCAGGTAAGCCCAGCACCTGGTAATATCGCGATAGATTAAGGGAGGCATATCATAGTGCAACGTGGATCATCAATGGTGTGTTTACTCATCAACCTCATCTCATATGGCCCACCACTTGGATGTTTTAGGTCTAGGACATCTGCAAAGTTATTTTCACTGATAGCTATAACTAATAACTAATAATGTTAACTGTATCCGAACTAATAATGTTTCATGTTTGATGGATAATTTATATTTTGCAAGTTCCAAACTTCAAATGCACATACCTATATCATAAAAGTGATGTCCCACCAACACAGAGCCGAGCTTGTTCTTCACGGGAAATCATTATGGGACCTATGTGCAATCGCGTGCCTCATGGTTGGCTGCATTTGTTTCAGGGCCCATAAAATAACCCCTAACCCCACTTCTAGTTATGTTTCCCATATAACACAGGAACCCTTGTCCATGTCCCTACTTCCAGTCTTTCCGCGGCCATGTCCACTTCTCCCTCGATCATGAGGCCAACTCGACAGGGCAAACCCTAGATCTCACCAACTTCCATTCCCTACTACTTGTCTCCAAAGTTCTTCCTTCGAACCCGAAAGACATGGTTGATGCATGTAAAATGCATACATTAAATTTATAGTTTATTGATACATATTAACATATATTTGCATCATATACGATGTCATATCCATGTTTTATATTGATTTTTAGGGATTTAACAATGATCCCCTTTATTTGAGTTATAACTCTGCTGAAAATGAAAACCATGTTTTGTCTACTTTTATCTTTCAGGGACCTGATGACCCACAAGTATAGGGGATCGCAACAGTCTTCGAGGGAAGTAAAACCCAATT
>NC_061508.1:297737435-297835841 GCF_022539505.1 Lolium rigidum
CAAAACTCACATAAAAGACATATGGTAAACATTATAAGACTCCATACCGTCTTCCTTGTTGTTCAAAACTCAATACTAGATGTTATCTAGACTCTAGAGAAACCAAATATGCAAACCAAATTAGCAAGCTCTAAGTATTTCTTCATTAATGGGTGCAAAGTATATGATGCAAGAGCTTAAACATGAGCACAACAATTGCCAAGTATCAAATTATCCAAGACATTTTAGAGTTACTACATGTAGCATTTTCCAATTCCAACCATATAACAATTTAACGAAGAAGAAACTTCGCCATGAATACTATGAGTAGAGCCTAAGGACATATTTGTCCATATGCTACAGCGTGAGCGTGTCTCTCTCCCATAAAGTGAATGCTAGGATCCATTTTATTCAAACAAAACAAAAACAAAAACAAACCGACGCTCCAAGCAAAGTGCATAAGATGTGACGGAATAAAAATATAGTTTCGGGGAGGAACCCGATAATGTTGTCGATGAAGAAGGGGATGCCTTGGGCATCCCCAAGCTTAGACGCTTGAGTCTTCTTAGAATATGCAGGGGTGAACCACCGGGGCATCCCCAAGCTTAGAGCTTTCACTCTCCTTGATCATATTGCATCATACTCCTCTCTTGATCCTTGAAAACTTCCTCCACACCAAACTCGAAACAACTCATTAGAGGGTTAGTGCATAATAAAAATTCACATGTTCAGAGGTGACACAATCATTCTTAACACTTCCGGACATTGCATAAAGCTACTGGACATTAATGGATCAAAGAAATTCATCCAACATAGCAAAAGAGGCAATGCGAAATAAAAGACAGAATCTGTCAAAACGAACGATCCGTAAAGATGGATTTTATTAGGCCACCAGACTTGCTCAAACGAAAATGCTCAAATTGAATGAAAGTTGCGTACATATCCGAGGATCATGCTCGTAAATTGGCTTAATTTTCTGAGCTACCTACAGGGAGATAGACCCAGATTCGTGACGAAGCAAAGAAATCTGGAACTGCGCAGTAATCCAAATCTAGTACTTACTTTTCTATCAAAGACTTTACTTGGCACAACAAAACATAAAACTAAGATAAGGAGAGGTTGCTACAGTAGTAAACAACTTCCAAGACACAAATATAAAACAAAAATACTGGAGTAAAAACATGGGTTGTCTCCCATAAGCGCTTTTTTTAACGCCTTTCAGCCTAGGCGCGAAAGTGTATCTCAAGTGACATCGAAGGGTGGTGCACCTACAGCGGGGTTTGGAGTTTTCTCAACCATGCATAGTATATTGGATACATAAGTTTCAGCGTCTCCCTTTTCATTAGTCTTGGGCTTGCTACTCTCATCGAACAAATTTTCAGGAACAAGCCAAGCATAGTTATTTTCTAGTGCATCATTCATAGCTAGGAGTTTGCATGGTATTGGTGCTTTGATCTCCCCACCATCATTAGCATTATTAGTATACCTTATCCTATCCATGTCCATTTTTTCAAGGAGACTAACAAAATTAGTATGAGAACCAAGCATATTAAATTTAGCGAAGACCTTTCTAGCCTCTCTTGCTAGACCTCCAAATTCTCTAAGAAGGGTTTCTAAAACAAAATCTTTCTTTTCCCCCTCTTCCAAATCACCAAGTGTAAGAAACATGTGTTGGATTATAGGATTAAGATTAACAAATTTAGTTTCCAACGAGCGAACTAAAGCAGCAAGCAGCAATTTCATAAGTAGGAGCAAGTTCTACCAAGTGTCTATCTTCAAAATCTTCAACGGTACTAACATGGGTGAAAAATTCTTCTATATTGTTCCTCCCAATTATAGACCCTTGTCCTACCGGTATGTTCTTTGTGGTAAAATTAAAAGGAAACATGATGAATCAAGTAAAGTAAATGCAAGTAAACTAATTTTTTTGTGTTTTTGATATAGCAAACAAGACAGTAAATAAAGTAAAGCTAGCAACTAATATTTTTGTGTTTTGATATAATGCAGCAAACAAAGTAGTAAATAAAATAAAGCAAGACAAAAACAAAGTAAAGAGATTGAGAAGTGGAGACTCCCCTTGCAGCGTGTCTTGATCTCCCACGCAACGGCGCCGAAAAATATGCTTGATGGCGTGTATTTCACACGTTCGTTGGGCAACCCCAAGAGGAAGGTATGATGCGCACAGCAGCAAGTTTTCCCTCGTAAAGAAACCAAGGTTTATCGAACCAGGAGGAGCCAAGAAGCACGTTGAAGGTTGATGGCGGCGGGATGTAGTGCGGCGCAACACCGGAGATTCCGGCGCCAACGTGGAACCCGCACAACACAACCAAAGTACTTTGCCCCAACGAAACAAGTGAGGTTGTCAATCTCACCGGCTTGCTCGTAACAAAGGATTAACCGTATTGTGTGGAAGATGATTGTTTGCGAGAGAAAATAGTAAAAACAAGTATTGCAAGCAGATTTGTATTTCAGTATTAAAAGAATGGACCGGGGTCCACAGCTCACTAGAGGTGTCTCTCCCATAAGATAAAAGCATGTTGGGTGAACAAATTACAGTCGGGCAATTGACAAATAGAGAGGGCATAACAATGCACATACATGACATGATAAGTATAGTGAGATTTAATTGGGCATTACGACAAAGTACATAGACCGCCATCCAACCGCATCTATGCCTAAAAAGTCCACCTTCGAGGTTATCATCCGAACCCCTTCCAGTATTAAGTTGCTAACAACAGACAATTGCATTAAGTATGGTGCGTAATGTAATCAACAACTACATCCTCGGACATAGCGCCAATGTTTTATCCCTAGTGGCAACAGCACAACACAACCTTAGAACTTTCTGGTCACTCGTCCCGGTGTCAATGCAGGCATGAACCCACTATCGAGCATAAATACTCCCTCTTGGAGTTAAAAGTAAAAACTTGGCCGGAGCCTCTACTAGTAACGGAGAGCATGCAAGATCATAAACAACACATATGTAATAACTTGATAATTAACATGACATGGTATTCTCTATCCATCGGATCCCGACAAACACAACATAGAGTATTACAGATAGATGATCTTGATCATGTTAGGCAGCTCACAAGATCCAATAATGAAGCACAATGAGGAGAAGACAACCATCTAGCTACCGCTATGGACCCATAGTCCAGGGGTGAACTACTCACTCATCACTCCGGAGGCGACCATGGCGGTGTAGAGTCCTCCGGGAGATGAATCCCCTCTCCGGCAGGGTGCCGGAGGAGATCTCCGAATCCCCCGAGATGGGATCGGCGCGGCGGCGTCTCGCAAGGTTTTCCGTATCGTGGTTTTTCGCCTCGGGGGTTTCGCGACGGAGGCTTTAAGTAGGCGGAAGGGCGGAGTCGGGGCCGGACGAGGGGGCCACACCATAGGGCGGCGCGGCCCCCCTTGGCCGCGCCGCCTTGTGGTGTCGCCACCTCGTGGCCCCACTTCGTATGTTCTTCGGTCTTCTGGAAGCTCCGTGGAAAAATAGGCCCCCGGGTCTTCGTTTCGTCCAATTCCGAGACTATTTCGTTACTAGGATTTCTGAAACCAAAAACAGCAGAAAACAGGAACTGGCACTTCGGCATCTTGTTAATAGGTTAGTTCCATAAAATGCACGAATATGACATAAAGTGTGCATACAACATGTAGGTATCATCAATAATATGGCATAGAACATAAGAAATTATCGATACGTCGGAGACGTATCAACGCTGTGCGCATCATACCTTCCTCTTGGGGTTCCCAACGAACGTGTGAGTTACACGCCATCAAGCTCTTTTTCGGCGCCGTTGCCGGGGAGATCAAGACACGCTGCAAGGGGAGTCTCCACTTCCCAACCTCTTTACTTTGTTTTTGTCTTGCTTTATTTTATTTACTACTTTGTTTGCTGCATTATATCAAAACACAAAAAAATTAGTTGCTAGCTTTACTCTATTTATTGTCTTGCACTCTATATCAAAAACACAAAAAAATTAGTTACTTGCATTTACTTTATCTAGTTTGCTTTATTTACTACTGGTAAAATGGCTACCCCTGAAAATACTAAGTTGTGTGACTTCACAACCACAAATAATAATGATTTCTTATGCACACCTATTGCTCCACCTGCTACTACAGCAGAATTCTTTGAAATTAAACTCGCTTTACTGAATCTTGTTATGCGAGAGCAATTTTCTGGTGTTAGTTCTGATGATGCTGCTGCCCATCTCAATAATTTTGTTGAATTGTGTGAAATGCAAAAATATAAGGATGTAGATGGTGATATTATTAAATTGAAATTGTTTCCTTTCTCATTAAGAGGAAGAGCTAAAGATTGGTTGCTATCTCTGCCTAAGAATAGTATTGATTCCTGGACTAAATGCAAGGATGCTTTTATTGGTAGATATTATCCCCCTGCTAAAATTATATCTTTGAGGAGTAGCATAATGAATTTTAAACAATTAGATAATGAACATGTTGCTCAAGCTTGGGAAAGAATGAAATCTTTGGTTAAAAATTGCCCAACCCATGGATCGACTACTTGGATGATCATCCAAACCTTCTATGCAGGACTAAATTTTTCTTCGCGGAATTTATTGGATTCAGCTGCTGGAGGTACCTTTATGTCCATCACTCTTGGTGAAGCAACAAAGCTCCTTGATAATATGATGGTTAATTACACTGAATGGCACACGGAAAGAGCTCCACAAGGTAAGAAGGTAAATTCTGTTGAAGAATCCTCTTCCTTTAATGATAAGGTTGATGCTATTATGTCTATGCTTGTGAATGATAGAACTAATGTTGATCCTAATAATGTTCCGTTAGCTTCATTGGTTGCCCAAGAAGAACATGTTGATGTAAACTTCATTAAAAATAATAATTTCAACAACAATGCTTATCGGAACAATTCTAGTAATAACTATAGGCCATATCCTTATAATAATGGTAACGGTTATGCTAATTCTTATGGGAATTCTTACAACAATAATAGGAATACACCCCCTGAACTTGAAGCTATGCTTAAAGAATTTATTAGTACACAAACTGCCTTTAACAAATCTGTTGAGAAAAAGCTCAATAAAATTGATATTCTTGCTTCTAAGGTTGATAGTCTTGCCTCTGATGTTGATCTTTTGAAATCGAAAGTTATGCCTAATAGGGATATTGAAAATAAAATTGTTACTACAGCAAATTCCATCCAAGTTAGAATTAATGAGAATATAAGATTAATGTCTGAATCTGCGTGCTAGGTGGGATAGAGAAGAAAATGAAAAACTAGCTAAAGAGAAAAATGTAGCTAAAGTTTGGACTATTACCACCACTAGCAATGCTAATGATTCACATGTTGCTGCACCTCCTACTATTAATGATAAAATAATTGGTGTTGTCAATGTTTCTACTCCTAGTGCAAAGCGCGCAAAATTACTCGAAACTGCTAAAGCTGCTGAACCGCTTGTGATAAAACTCGCTGAAATTTTTTCCAACCTTGGGGATGATAATCCCATTGCTTTAGATTGTAATGATTTAGATTTTGATGATTGCCACATCTCTGAAGTTATAAAGTTCTTACAAAAACTTGCTAAAAGTCCTAATGCTAGCGTCTGTAAACTTGGCTTTCACAAAACATATTACAAATGCTCTCATAAAAGCTAGAGAAGAGAAACTAAAACTTGAAACTTCTATTCCTAGAAAGCTAGAGGATGGTTGGGAGCCCATCATTAAAATGAGGGTCAAAGACTTTGATTGTAATGCTTTATGTGATCTTGGTGCAAGTATTTCTGTTATGCCTAAGAAAGTCTATGATATGCTTGACTTGCCACCATTGAAAAACTGTTATCTGGATGTTAATCTCGCTGATAATGCTAAAAAGAAACCTTTGGGGAAAGTTGATAATGTTCATATTATGGTTAACAATAACCTTGTCCCCGTTGATTTTGTTGTCTTGGATATTGAATGCAATGCATCTTGCCCCATTATATTGGGAAGACCTTTTCTTCGAACCGTTGGTGCTACTATTGATATGAAGGAAGGTAATATTAAATATCAATTTCCTCTCAAGAAAGGTATGGAGCACTTCCCTAGAAAGAGAATGAAGTTACCTTATGATTCTATTATTAGAACAGATTATGATGTTGATGCTTCGTCTCTTGATGTTACTTGATATACACTTTCTGCGCCTAGCTGAAAGGCGTTAAAGAAAAGCGCTTATGGGAGACAACCCATGTTTTTACTACAGTAATTTTTTTTATATTTGAGTCTTGGAAGTTGTTTACTACTGTAGCAACCTCTCCTTATCTTAGTTTTGTGTTTTGTTGTGCCAAGTAAAGTCTTTGATAGTAAAGTAAATACTAGATTTGGATTACTGCGCAGAAACTGATTTCTTTGTCGTCACGAATGCGGGTCTAATTCTCTGTAGGTAACTCGGAAAATTAAGCAATTTACGTGAGTGATCCTCGGATATGTACGCAACTTTCATTCAATTTGGGCATTTTCATTTGAGCAAGTCTGGTGCCCCAATAAAATCCATCTTTACGGACTGTTCTGTTTTGACAGATTCTGCCTTTTATTTCGCATTGCCTCTTTTGCTATGTTGGATGAATTTCTTTGATCCATTAATGTCCAGTAGCTTTATGCGATGTCCAGAAGTGTTAAGAATGATTGTGTCACCTCTGAACATGTTAATTTTTATTGTGCACTAACGCTCTAATGAGTTGTTTCGAGTTTGGTGTGGAGGAAGTTTTCAAGGATCAAGAGAGGAGTATGATACAATATGATCAAGGAGAGTGAAAGCTCTAAGCTTGGGGATGCCCCGGTGGTTCACCCTGCATATTCTAAGAAGACTCAAGCGTCTAAGCTTGGGGATGCCCAAGGCATCCCCTTCTTCATCGACAACATTATCGGGTTCCTCCCCCGAAACTATATTTTTATTTCGTCACATCTTATGTACTTTGCTTGGAGCGTCGGTTTGTTTTTGTTTTTGTTTTGTTTGAATAAAATGGATCCTAGCATTCACTTTGTGGGAGAGAGACACGCTCCGCTGTAGCATATGGACAAGTATGTCCTTAGGCTCTACTCATAGTATTCATGGCGAAGTTTCTTCTTCGTTAAATTGTTATATGGTTGGAATTGGAAAATGCTACATGTAGTAATTCTAAAATGTCTTGGATAATTTGATACTTGGCAATTGTTGTGCTCATGTTTAAGCTCTTGCATCATATACTTTGCACCCATTAATGAAGAAACACTTAGAGCTTGCTAATTTGGTTTGCATATTTGGTTTCTCTAGAGTCTAGATAATATCTAGTATTGAGTTTTGAACAACAAGGAAGACGGTGTAGAGTCTTATAATGTTTACAATATGTCTTTTATGTGAGTTTTGCTGCACCGTTCATCCTTGTGTTTGTTTCAAATAACCTTGCTAGCCTAAACCTTGTATCGAGAGGGAATACTTCTCATGCATCCAAAATCCTTGAGCCAACCACTATGCCATTTGTGTCCACCATACCTACCTACTACATGGTATTTATCCGCCATTCCAAAGTAAATTGCTTGAGTGCTACCTTTAAAATTCCATCATACACCTTTGCAATATATAGCTCATGGGACAAATAGCTTAAAAACTATTGTGGTATTGAATATGTACTTATGCACTTTATCTCTTATTAAGTTGCTTGTTGTGCGATAACCATGTTTCGGGGACGCCATCAACTATTCTTTGTTGAATATCATGTGAGTTGCTATGCATGTCCGTCTTGTCTGAAGTAAGAGAGATCTACCACCTTTATGGTTGGAGCATACATTTTGTTAGAGAAGAACATTGGGCCGCTAACTAAAGCCATGATTCATGGTGGAAGTTTCAGTTTTGGACATATATCCTCAATCTCATATGAGAATAATAATTGTTGCCACATGCTTATGCATTAAAGAGGAGTCCATTATCTGTTGTCCATGTTGTCCCGGTATGGATGTCTAAGTTGAGAATAATCAAAAGCGAGAAATCCAAAATGCGAGCTTTCTCCTTAGACCTTTGTACAAGCGGCATGGAGGTACCCCATTGTGACACTTGGTTAAAACATGTGTATTGCAATGATCCGGTAGTCCAAGCTAATTAGGACAAGGTGCGGGCACTATTAGTATACTATGCATGAGACTTGCAACTTGTAAGATATAATTTACATAACTCATATGCTTTATTACTACCGTTGACAAAATTGTTTCATGTTTTCAAAATAAAAGCTCTAGCACAAATATAGCAATCGATGCTTTCCTCTTTGAAGGACCATTCTTTTTACTTTTATGTTGAGTCAGTTCACCTATCTCTCTCCACCTCAAGAAGCAAACACTTGTGTGAACTGTGCATTGATTCCTACATACTTGCATATTGCACTTGTTATATTACTCTATGTTGACAATTATCCATGAGATATACATGTTACAAGTTGAAAGCAACCGCTGAAACTTAATCTTCCTTTGTGTTGCTTCAATACCTTTACTTTGATTTATTGCTTTATGAGTTAACTCTTATGCAAGACTTATTGATGCTTGTCTTGAAGTACTATTCATGAAAAGTCTTTGCTTTATGATTCACTTGTTTACTCATGTCATTACCATTGTTTTGATCGCTGCATTCATTACATATGTTTACAAATAGTATGATCAAGGTTATGATGGCATGTCACTTCAGAAATTATCTTTGTTATCGTTTTACCTGCTCGGGACGAGCATAACTAAGGTTGGGGATGCTGATACGTCTCCGACGTATCGATAATTTCTTATGTTCCATGCCACATTATTGATGATATCTACATGTTTTATGCACACTTTATGTCATATTCGTGCATTTTCCGGAACTAACCTATTAACAAGATGCCGAAGAGCCGATTCTCTGTTTTCTGCTGTTTTTGGTTTCAGAAATCCTAGTAACGAAATATTCTCGGAATTGGACGAAATCAACGCCCAGGGTCCTATTTTGCCACGAAGCTTCCAGAAGACCGAAGAGGAGCCGAAGTGGGGCCACGAGGCGCCGCCACCATAGGGCGGCGCGGCCCAGGCCCTAGCCGCGCCGACCTATGGCGTGGGGCCCTCGTGTGGCCCCCCGCGTTGCCCTTCCGCCTACTTAAAGCCTCCGTCGCGAAACCCCCAGTACCGAGAGCCACGATACGGAAAACCTTCCAGAGACGCCGCCGCCAATCCCATCTCGGGGGATTCTGGAGATCTCCTCCGGCACCCTGCCGGAGAGGGGATTCATCTCCCGGTGACAAGGGATTAACTTATCAATGCCTATGGATTGTAGGCTAGGGTTTAGTTAGAAGTAGAGGGCAAGTAGATCTCGAAGGTTTCAGCCGAAAAGTACTCGACGAATATGAAAACTAGGGTTTGCGAGACAATGATTCGATGATCTCCTCGTCCCTTGACTCCCCTTTATATAAGAGGTGGAGCCGAGGGTTTCGTTTTGTACAAGTTACAGAGTTCGGGACGGTTTCTAACTCATCCCGCCAGATTTACAAACAACACTTCTTATTACAACTCTACTTTCCTTAACATATCTTGGGCTCCCGAACCTTCTTATCCTTCGGGTAATGGGCCTTCGATAAACCCCGGGTACTATCTTTGGCAGTCCCCATTTGGGATGCCTATGTCAGTAGCCCCCGAGATTTTACTTGAATCGTAGAATCAGGGAAAATCTCCACTGCTTATTCTTATTCCAAAATGTAAACTTTTCTATATTTCTTTATATAAATTTCTATATTGTACAGGGATATTGGTATTTGGGGCTAGTTCATCTGACGGATCAGGTACTAGTTAACTGCTCTAGTGGCAATCCGCAAAAACCTACTTCAAGATCACGTCCCCGGACATGATCTCGGGATACTTGGTGCAAACTTCGACAGGTGCCGCTTAAGGTCTTACCATTCGTCGAGTCCCAGTCAAATTTATCGAGTACCTAACGCGTCCGTTAGGATTTTTCTTCGTATCTGTTGATACGGATAAAAGTAGCGAGCGCGGTCTTCGGCGATGCCACGCCCAGCAGAATAGATCCGGGGTCTTACCTTCGCAAATTTGCGGCATTCGAAATTGATCGCAACTTTGGCGTTCGAGAATATATTGTCGAGTGCTTTTCCGGCTGTTGGAATGGCACATTTTATCGAGTCAAATATGACTTATATTAATCTCCCGATGGGAGTATATGTAGAGTTAATTATAACTCGAAATATACTCTCTTGATGTTCTATCTTTCTTTCTTTTTCCTTTTTATATTTCATCGGGCACGCGAACAGCGTTCCCGATGGGAGTAGCCCCCGAGGCTACATCCAAGAACTTGTGCTTGGTTGTAGGCTCGACATTTTAGTCCACCTTGTCGATATATTGCCATTATCTCCCGATATTCTTTCCCTTCTTTTTTTTATCTATCGGGTGCGCGAACAGCGCTCCCGATGGGAGTAGCCCCCGAGGCTACAGCCAAGAACTTGTGCTTGGTTGTAGGCTCCCACAATTTCTATATTTGCCATAGTCGAAACTTTACTTTTTTCGAAGTAGCCCCCGAGCATTTGGGCAAAAACTTGTTCTTGACCAAAGGCTCCCGAAGTATGCAAATAACTTATCCTGTCGCCATTCTCCTTTTATTTTTCTTGTCGACATATTGTCCCTTGTCAAATTTTCTTCAACTCTATTAATGGTCGAGTTTTTTCTGCCTTGTGGGTCTATCGTTCCCACCACGTTGACACGTCGTGTAAGTGGGGGACACACGTCCTCCGCTTTTTCTGGCGCACGTACGGTAACGCCTATCTCAGTAAAAGTACTTTTTTGCCCTTGTATCTAGAAGATCTATTCTCACCACACGATTTCCTCATCCAACGGCACACTGCTTCACCCAATTCTTATATAAACCTGTCTTCAACCTCCGTTCATCCCCTCGCTTGCGCCGCTCACCTGTTCCTCTTCGCAAATCTTCCCCTGCGCCCAACTCTCTCCGATTTCCCGCACTCGCACACATTGCTCTGTCCATTGCCGTTGATGCCACCGCGTGCGCGTTTGACTCGCCACAGCACTCCGGAGTCCAAGATGGCCGCTGAAGATCTTGAGTGGGAGAGATCCAAAATCTCCAACCAAGATGTCAATATGCTTGAAGAGGCTCGGCTCGATGAAGAAGGAAGACGCCATCCGCTTTCCCGGCGAAGAAAGCTACCCCAAGCCTCCAATGGAGTATCGGGTTAGTTTCGTTGATCATCTCATCCGCGGCCTCTCTACCCCAATCCATGATTTCCTCCGCGGTCTTCTCTTTGTCTATGGGATTCAGCTGCACCAGCTAACCCCCAATTCCATCCTTCACATTTCTATTTTTATCACGCTTTGCGAATGCTTTCTTGGAGTCGCTCCCAATTGGGCTCTTTGGAAGCGCATTTTCCGCCTTCGCCGCAATGGCGCTCACAACGCCACCTACAACATAGGTGGCGTAGTTATCTGTGTCCGAACCGATGTCGATTATTTCGACGTCAAATTTCCCGACTCGTCCAAGGATGGCGCAAAAGGTGGCTCTATGTACACGAAGAAAGCGCCAATTCCGTGGAACACAACATAGTTCCTTTCGACGGAAACGCAAAGATTCAACGCCGCTACTCCTGGGACGCCGAAGCTTCCGAAGAAGAGAAAAAGGCGACGAAGCTCTTATGTCTCGTATTCATCAACTTCAAAATACTCGAGGCAAAGAGTTATCCGGTGTCCAAATCACCGCCTATTTTCTTAGGATTAGAGTGCAGCCTCTTCGAGCTCGCAAAAATCCCCTTTGGACGTACTGCGGTGCCAATGACGCCAATAGACTCTCCAATGATCTTTCCGTGAAGGACTTGGAGAAGCTTATTCGAAGAATTACCTCGGCTGAGTAAGAGGGATCCTATTCCTTCCTCTTGTCGCGTGGAACCCTACAACTCCACCAATCCACTCCCGAGGTATTTTGTCTTCTCGAATTTTATCTTGTTGTGAATTTTCCCTGCATCTCATTGCATTGATATCTCTCTATTTTTCCCTTTGTCGCTATTTTCTTGTAGAATCACCCTACTATGACTTCCCTTCCTCCTCTTCCTGAGGATGGAGAAGTCGAAGAAATGGGCATTGTTACTGACGACAATCAAGAAGCTCCGTCTTTTGTGAATGATCACGTGGATTCTCGAAAGTCTGCGGGATCTTCCGAGGACACCACGTCAGTCCAATCTCCTCCTCCCGCTGTTTCCCCGCAAAGGAAAAGGAAGAGGAACGATGTCGAAGATTCCGGCACTTCCAAAGCCGAAGAAGTTGTTCCTTCTCCTCCGAAGGCAACTTATGATCCTTATGTTGCATCCCTCGTCAGCTCGTAAGTTCCTCGGCTTCCTCTTTATTTCTGTAATCGAAGTTTTTCTTGTCTTTTTTACGCTATTGCTCCTTACTCGCAGTGATGACGAGGAAGAAGTACCAACTCGTGACGTAGCTCCTCGGACGAGCACGTCACACACTTTAGTTATTTCAGAGAAGCCTGTTGAAGGAGAAGAATCGTCGCCTCCTCAACAGAATGTTGATACATCTATTCTTCCTTCAAGCCCCCTTGTCCCTTCGCCAAAAAGGGCAAGGGTTGAAATGATCGTTGAGCCTCCTCCTCAATTGAGCAGCTCTTCGTCGCGAGCTCTTGGATGATGTAAGTTTGTCGATGTCTATATTTCTTCTATTTTGCTTTTGTGGACCCTTACTTTTTGTAATGCCGAAGTTTTCCCCTTCTTTTCTTCTTCTTTGACAGACCTATGATCAAGGATCTTATCCGCATCGGGTCCCAATTTATTGGGTACCGCGAGTATGCCAGCAGAGCCGAAGGTAACGACTTTTATACTTGCTGTTTTTCCTTGGTTTTTTACTCATGCTTGCTTGTCGCTATTTTTGATCTTTCTTCTCTCTCTTTTCCACATCTCAACAGAAAAACTTGCAGAGGCTAACGAACGTGCCGAGACACTTGCTCGAAAACTTGAGCAAAGTGAGGCGGCTCGCAAGAAAGCTGAACTTGCCGCTAGCGAAGCTAGAGCTGAAGCTGATGATGCCAAAGCAAAGGCCGCTAGTGTCGAGGAATTGCAGCAAAGGCTCAAAGATGCTGAATCTGCCTTACACGAGCAAAAATCTGCACAAGCTGCACGTGAGCAAGGGATCATCAAGCGTTTGAAGTCGCAAAGTCGACGTACGCTGAGTAATATCCTCAATTTCTTCTATTTTATTGTACTTCCTGTATCTTTGTTTTCAACTAATGTTTTGTCTCATGTGGCAGCCCAAACAGACCAAGATTTTGATCTGGAGAATCCCGTCAATGACCCTCTCCTTGACGCACTTTCTCTTTTGGAGTTCCATGGGCGCGAAATTCGTGAAGGCGTGGCCAATGCCAATGCGGGTTTGTCGGCGTTGTTCCCCTACTTTTTCCCGAAGAAAGAGGAACCTTCGACTTTCCTTGCCCTTGCCAAGCTTTTCAATTCATCGGAAGATCTTGGACTGAAGATGCGCCATGAAAATATGAAGGTGGCTGTTGAAAATACTGTTGCTCCGGTTGCCGACGGCCAACGGACTCTCGACTCGGATGAAGGTTGGCGACACCGATCGGATAGAACGGTCGAGATGGAAGTCATCGATTAAGGCGGCCAAGCCCAATACGAAGAAAATCTTGGCGTATCTCGGGATCAAGCCAACTTCGACTCCTAGCTCCTCGAGGCCGGAGGTCTAGTTGCATGCCTCCTTGTTTCTTTTTCTATTTCTTTTGCGCTTGTCGCCATTTTAGCCTTGGCGACAATTACTCACTTAGTCCTCCTGGAGAACTTTCTTTTGTAATACCCATGTAAATTTTCTAGCAAGTAATGAAATTTCCCTTCGTGCTTTTCATTGATCCCGGGCCTTTCTTTTCCAGTTAATATTTGATAACTACTCGACTCCTCCTTGTTCTCGCCGCTGCTTCACCTGCGTCTTCCTTCTCGAAGAAAATACTAGTCGACCATAATCTCCTCGAGAGTTCATCAAGCGGACATTTGTCGGAAGATTTGCAAGAACTTCGACAACAACTTCAGTCTATGAAGAAACAAACTTTGGCCATGATGGAACAATCTCGAAAAGCCTCTCGAAGGAGAAAAACTTGCTCTTCATCAAGCCGAAGAAGCCGTGGCTGCTAGGGATGCTCGCTGTATCGGAAGCAAAGGGAGCCACAACCCGAGAAAATAGTATGCTTGAGCTAATGCTGGAAGCTAGCACAGATATGCTAGGTACGTTTTTGCTTTCTTTTGATGCCTCTTCTTTATCTTGTTGTGCCTTCCTTCCAATTTCTTGACCAGCAGCGATCTGTTTACCTCGATCCATAGTGTTGCTCCCGGTTGACGATGTCGAAGATCTTGAACGTGCCATCGAGATCAGATCCTTACGCCTCTAATTCCCACAGACGGCGCCAATTGACAAGGGATTAACTTATCAATGCCTATGGATTGTAGGCTAGGGTTTAGTTAGAAGTAGAGGGCAAGTAGATCTCGAAGGTTTCAGTCGAAAAGTACTCGACGAATATGAAAACTAGGGTTTGCGAGACAATGATTCGATGATCTCCTCGTCCCTTGACTCCCCCTTTATATAAGAGGTGGAGCCGAGGGTTTCGTTTTGTACAAGTTACGTAGTTCGGGACGGTTTCTAACTCATCCCGCAGATTTACAAACAACACTTCTTATTACAACTCTACTTTCCTTAACATATCTTGGGCTCCCGAACCTTCTTATCCTTCGGGTAATGGGCCTTCGATAAACCCCGGGTACTATCTTTGGCAGGCCCATTTGGGATGCCTATGTCACCCGGAGGACTCTTCACCGCCATGGTCGCCTCCGGAGTGATGAGTGAGTAGTTCACCCCTGAACTATGGGTCCATAGCAGTAGCTAGATGGTTGTCTTCTCCTCATTATGCTTCATTGTTGGATCTTGTGAGCTGCCTAACATGATCAAGATCATCTATCTGTAATACTATATGTTGTGTTTGTCGGGATCCGATGGATAGAGAATACCATGTTATGTTAATTATTAAGTTATTACCTATGTGTTGTTTATGATCTTGCATGCTCTCCGTTATTAGTAGAGGCTTTGGCCAAGTTTTTGCTCTTAACTTCAAGAGGGAGTATTTATGCTCGATAGTGGGTTCATACCTCCATTGATATCTGGGACAGTGACAGAAAGTTCTAAGGTTGTGGATTGCTGTTGCCACTAGGGATAAAACATTGATGCTATGTCTAAGGATGTAGTTGTTGATTACATTACGCACCATACTTAATGCAATTGTCTCGTTGTTTTACAACTTAATACTCGGAAGAGGTTCGGATGATAACTCTGAAGGTGGACTTTTTAGGCATAGATGCAGTTGGATGGCGGTCTATGTACTTTGTCGTAATGCCCAATTAAATCTCACTGTACTTATCATGACATGTATGTGCATTGTTATGCCCTCTCTATTTGTCAATTGCCCGACCGTAATTTGTTCACCCAACATGCTTTTATCTTATGGGAGAGACACCTCTAGTGAACTGTGGACCCCGGTCCATTCTTTTATACTCGAAATACAAATCTGCTTGCAATACTTGTTTTTACTTGTTTTCTCTCGCAAACAATCATCTTCCACACAATACGGTTAATCCTTTGTTACAAGCAAGCCGGTGAGATTGACAACCTCACTGTTTCGTTGGGGCAAAGTACTTTGGTTGTGTTGTGCAGGTTCCACGTTGGCGCCGGAATCTCCGGTGTTGCGCCGCACTACATCCCGCCGCCATCAACCTTCAACGTGCTTCTTGGCTCCTCCTGGTTCGATAAACCTTGGTTTCTTTCTGAGGGAAAACTTGCTGCTGTGCGCATCATACCTTCCTCTTGGGGTTCCCAACGAACGTGTGAGTTACACGCCATCAGTGAGATCTTACTTCCTGTTCACTATAATAGCAATAAGTGCGCGATTACAATACTGTGATTGTAGATCTCGCCCTGAGAGCTCCCGTAAGCCGGCTTATATAGTTGCACGGTCCTATGTTTACATGGAGAATCCAACCGGATCAGTAACAGAATCATAGACTAATACATAGCTACAATGGCCTGTCCTCCAAGGTGTCGGCTTGCGTAAGGTGGTGGCACGCCCCCTTCCTTCATCCTTATTGGATATCCTTCTTGTACATCACCAACTGTGCTGCCATCTGTTGGCCATCCAGACTTACCAATATGATATCGGGTCACTTCTAATACCCATTTGGTATATCCCTAACACTTGTGTTGTCACAAAGACGACTCACAGTCCTCATAGCTAAAATGATGGACAAACACATGCTTGATGATTATAAGTATGGTTAAGAGCAAAGAAGATCCAACTAAATCTTTGCTCCATCCGTCCTACATTATAAAATTTTATTACAACAAACATAAGAGTATATTTGTTGCAATACCATCTTAATATAAGAAGTGGGCATAGTTCAAAAAAATTAAAATTAACATCTTAATATGGGACAAAGGGAGTAGAAGACTGACATAAAGGCTTTAGGGCACTATGTTTTCTTTGGGTCCTCCTTTAAATAAAGCAAACATTCTAATTTTGGATTACATGAATACTTTTTCTGTTTCGCTTAAAAAGGTTGTACTTTTCCTATATTCCATCCAAAATTACTATTTTTTTCTTAGTGCAGCAAGCATTTCTCTCAATTCCTAGTGCGATTTGATATTTATGTGTTTCTTATTTTTTATGTTTGTGTAATAAAAAGAGGCTATAGGCCATCATGACAAGTCAAATGTAACGCTTACAAGTACGCATGCATTGACGCACTCATCACTCATCTTTATGAACACATGTACATGTCCTACAACATTTGTGGCCACCTTCGAGAGACTGAATTTAAGAAAATTGATTTGATAGGTTTTGATATTGATGAAGTCAACGCACACGCCTTGCCATCGATATAGGTGTCGCTTTCCATAGAAATATACTCCGTTATTAAGAGACACAAAAATATTAAATCTAGGGTCTAATTCTTGGTACACTCGGTAGCACTGTCCTCCTATCTATCGAACCACGATCAGTTCTCAGGGCATCTCCAGCGGCGCGACGCATTTCGGACGTCCGAAATGTCTGTTTGCGTCGCGCGGCGGACGATCGACATACCGTTTTTGTCCGTGCGTCCGTTTGCACCTAGGGGTGGCTCCAGCGGGCCGACGCATTTTCGCGTTTGCACCAATTTATGAAGTTTCCAAACAACAAAATAAGGAAATCAGCAAAGTCATAGTTATTACATTTAAAAGTCGACATGAAAATAAGATAGTATTACTCTAGGCATGATCTTCATGGCCAGCCAATGTCCACTGATGCTCAATCAGATCCGTTTGCGACTGTTTGGAGACGTTCTCGTCGGTGACTTCTACATTCCTATGTAGATAGTCCCGCCAAGATGAAGCTCCGGGAAGTGGCGCAACCAGCTCACCTTGGAAATCCCATTGGTTCTCATTGCGGCCATCGGGACGCTCGTTCTCAACGATTATGTTGTGCATGATCACGCAGCATGTCATCACCTCATGCATGGTCTTCGGCGACCATGTTCTTGCCGGTGACGGACGGTTGCCCACCGAGCTTGGAGCACACCAAATCCGCGCTCCACATCTTTCCTGCAAGCCTCTTGCATCTTGGCAAACCTCCTCGTCTTCTCGGAGTTTGGATTACGGACAGTCTTCACCAATGTGACCCAGTCAGGGTAGATGCCATCAGCAAGATAATATGGCTTGTCATATGCATTTCCATTGATCTCATAGCTCACCCGGGGAGCTTTACCTTGCATGAGCCTCGTTGAAAACCGGTGATCGGTGCAACACATTGATGTCATTGTTGGAACCGGCCATGCCAAAGAATGAATGCCAAATCCATAAATCTTGAGATATGACAACTTCAAGAATGACGAGTTCTTCCCTCCTCATGCCCGTCGTACGCACCCTCGCCATCCAAATGGACAGGTTTTCCACTTGCCGAGTGCATGCAATCTATGCCGCCAATCATTCTCGGGAAGCCTCTAGACTCGTTGATAGACGGGAGCCGCCTTGTATCCTCAACAGTTGGCTCCCTACGATAATACTCTCCGAACACGGCAATCACGTCTCGGCAAAACCTGTACATGGCCTCAAGACGGGTGCTCTCACCCATTCGAAGATACTCATCGAATATATCCGCAGCCATTCCATATGAGAGCATGCGAATAGCCGCGGAGCATTTTTGGTAGGAGGTGAAGCCTAACGCACCTGTTGCATCGCGCTGCATTGAAAGTAGGGGTCGTAGTTTCGACGCCCCGTAGAATGACCAAGAACAGGTCCCTTGACATCCTGTATCGGCGCCGAACAGCTTTTCCGGGAAGATCGGATTGGTGAGGTGGAAGTAGTCCTTGTGGAGGCGGGTCCGCCCTTCCACTCTGTTGCGCGGCGGGTTTTGGAGCGCCCTTTCACGGAGCCTCGGTGCTCGCGCCCCGGGTTAGAGGTGAACTCGTGGATCATGGAGGCCGCAGTAGTTGCCAATGTATGCGTCGACTCATCGGACTCCTCGTCGGAAGAGGAGTCGACGACCTCCGCGCGAAACTTGTCCAACATTTGCCACATGTCCATCTGCGTGGGTACAAACTGCGGATCAATGGCCGCGCACAATAGCGCCGAAAACACGAGTAGAAACCTACCGACGCAATTGACCGAACAGGTCGTGGGCGGCGCGGAAGGGCGGCGCAACCGGGAGCGTTTCACCCGAAAAGCCGGCAGTACGCGGCGGAGCCAAGCCCGAGTATGCTCCCGCTCTCACGCGCGGCAAGAACGCGGCCGGCGGCGGCTCATCGCGGCGGCTAGCGGCCGGACGGCGGCGAATGGGGTTGGGGTGGTGGCGACGCACTGGGGCAGCAAAGAAGGGGAAAAAGACGCAAATCGAAGCGGTCGATTTCGCTGTCCCTAACATGCGGGACCGGGTAAGAAATGGAGGACGCTCCGTGCGACCGCCGAGCGTCCGTGGAGACGCAAACCTGACGGATATTTGGGCCAGGTTTGCGTCTCCGCGGACGGCCTGGTCACTTTGCGTCGCCCCGGTGGAACAGGCCCCAGACGCATTTCTGATCACGGCGGACGAAAACGGTCGCTGAGCGTCCGTTTGCGTCGTGCCGCTGGAGATGCCCGGCCAAACGCAATTGGGACATGGCATTGATGATTGATCCAACGTTCACATTTCGCAAAAAAAAAAAAGTCCAACGTTCACATTCCGCACAGCCGGCCACACGTGACACGCCACAGCAGCACAGTTCAAATAACGAAGACAGGGCCCCCACACATCACAGACCCGCCGCACAAAAATCCCCCAAAATCCTCCCTAGTACGCCCGTACCGTAGCCCTCCCCCTACGCCGCAGGGCAGAGCAATCACATCACATCACATCACATCGCAGCATCACACCAGCCAGACAATTCAAACCACAACGGGGGCTCCACGCTCGCTGCCCTCTCTCTCAGACACCCCACGCTGGCCGCGCTGCCTCCCCCAAATCCGTTCGAAACAAACCCCCAGTCCGTCCAAATCGCACCGAGAATCCGAATCCACCCGGCGCGATTCAAACCAGGGCACGCCCCCGCTTCTCGCTCTCCCCCCTCTCCGCCCTCCCCCCACACTCCCGTCGCGCGGCGGCGGCGCGGGCCTCCCCGTGGCCGCGATGGAAACCCTAATGGTGGACCGCGTCCACGCCAGCCTCCGCCTCTTCATGAACCGCAACGCCGTCTTCCTCTGCGAGCGCCTCTGCGCCCAGTTCCCCGCCGAGGTACCCACCACCCCCTCTGCCTCGATTTGCTCCGCTCGTTCGTGGGGACCCCGTGTGGGGGGCTAGATCGGGAGCTCTGCTGGCCCGGGGCCGCGATACGGCCCTGCTCGGCTCGGTTTAGCGTTTATTTCTGCGTTTATTTTTCTGCTGTCCAGGGCTCCGTGAGCTTGGGGCGCCGGATTTGGGGTAGGGTTCCGCGGCAGCTGTGACAGCAACGGCTTAATCTAGCTGTACTACTTAGGAAACTGTTTGAATTTGCTTGTAGCTGGGGTAGCGCGCTTATGACTGATTTCCCAGCGGGTTATGTAGAGTTTAGGTTGAGATGTGGCTTCACATCCCAAAATGTGTAACCGTTTCACAGTTGTTCTATTGACCTTAATAGATACACTGTATGCTGCCCGGTAAGCCTAGATTAGTTTGTTTCATTAGCTGGAGCGTGTGGGCTTAGTTATTTATTATTTGCATTCCTCGCTGTGGTTTTCTGGAACTTGAGTAGCCAGGTTTCTCTGTATGCAAATCAAATATCAGAGTTTGTGGTTTCTAGTGTCAATTGTGCACCATATTAATTATTTTACCAGCTGTGAATCTAAAGCAAGTTAGGGCATCTATAGAGGCGTGACATCAATGGACTCTTCAGTCTGCCAGTAATGATGATTCCTGCTGTGTTGGAGAGCTCAGGAGAGAGAATAGTCAAACTCTAGATACCACGGAATTATAAAGAGACGGCCTAATTGGCTTTGTGTGCTGTCGCATCTAGTGCTAACTCTCCATCTAGAGTTAGCTCAAGGCACACTCCATTATACGAGCTATTTTAGCGCCCAATCTCAAGGAAATGGTTAGATCGAAAAGTCGACGACTGACTGTCAATGCCGTTTCAATCTTTTATTGACAGGGTCTCATGTTATTTTTTTTCCTACGGGATTCCTACATATGTTTCAACTAAGGTTTTGGGAGTCTATCGGCCACTATCCAGATCATTGACCTCTGGATCCAAACCGCACGGATTCCTTCTAGTTGATGTAAAATTCTTTATTGGGATTGCGCAATTAGCTTGGCTTTTGAGGTTTAATTGGAGTGGCAAACCCTAGGTTCAGCCATGTAGAATTTGCAACACACATGCTCGTAGGGATTGCATGCTGAACTCTACATATGAAGTTTAGTTCCAGTGGTAGACCTTAGATTTAGGCCAGTGGGAATTCGGAAGGCACAGGCACACATACGAAGTGCAGTCATATGAGGTTTAGTTGGAATGGTGAACACTAGGTCTGGACCAGGCAGAAGCTGAAAGACGCATGCTTGCAGGGATTGCAAATTGAGCTTTGTGTATGAAGTTCAGTTCCAATGTTGAACTCTAGGTTAGGACAGGGGGAATTTGGAAGGCACATACAGAGCCAATGTGCAGTCTCCTCTCATGCATTGGTTCTGCACAACCGCATGATGGAACATGCCACCTTCGTCTCCTGTCAATGGTAACACCTCCTCTCTATGATGTGGACCTTGGTGAATTCCTAGAGCCCGGGGTTTCCATGCATCACGAGTCTTGTCGGTTGTCACAATGTGAGATGGCATTTTAGCTGCCTAAAGCAAACATTTCCTCTGTGCCCCTTGGAAAAGGAGTGCACATACCCGGAGGTGGACCCTCTCTTACATGAGGATATAGGCTGGTGGGTAATTGCATCTCCTTCTCTATAAATAATCGTATTGTACAACCAGTTAGAAGTAGTCCTGATGTTGTGTTTTTTTTTTTTGACTTATTTGACTAAAAACAAATCCACATGTCTGTAGGTTCTAAAACAACCTCTTTTTAAAGGAAAGGCAGTACCCATGCCAGTTCCTCATTTTATATATGTCCCTCTAATTTTTATACAGTGCTTTATTTGTCATGACGTCTTTGACATGCCAAACTTTTCATAAGGATAATGAGGGGGCATACTATGGGAAGCACATTCTGTATAGGGGACATGCAGCATAGCGCCTGATCCCGGCTGTGCCTTCAGTGCGTCAATTTTGAAACACACTTTGAAAGGACAAATCCAAAAGCAAATTCAACAATGATACAATTTGAGAGATAACACATTTTTTCCTTGCCATTCCTCCTGTTCTATGTTGTACGCCATATGTTCTAAAGCTGTTTGCAGTTCTGTGACAAAACTATTTTCTAAATCTGTTTGCAGTTCAATGTTATACTAAATGTCCTTGCCCTTTTTCCTCTGTACAGACCAATGTGCAATTGCTAGCGACTTGCTACCTCCACAACAACCAGCCCTATGCTGCATACCACATATTGAAAGGTAATAACGTCTGCTCACAGTTGGGTATATGCTTTGGCAATAAGAAGAACGCCGGCATGCATTTTGTTCATCCATTTGAACATATTCTCTGTTGTTTTGTTATGTCCAAGTTTTACTATCTTTTTCCATTTTAGCTGCTAATTTTTTGGTTTATTATTCCTGTATGCTATCTAGGTAAGAAGATGCCAGAGTCTCGGTACTTGTTCGCTATATCATGCTTTCGAATGAACCTCTTGCGGGAAGCTGAAGAAACTTTATGTCCAGTCAATGAACCAAACGTTGAGGTATATAACATGTTCTAAAGATGATATGTTTCCTGTGTTTCTGAAACTATGTCATTGGGTGGTTGTAATTGTCATAAGTGTGCCTAAAAACTCGAGCACTTATCTGGGTTGCCCTGAAACATCACCGGTTCTAAGAAAGAACATTTGTTCCATGTTGTCTCGTGGTTTCCAAAACTGGAACTGAAAACATGGGTGCATTGTGTTTTTCATGATTTATGTACTACTCCCTCTGTCCCATAGGAGGTGGCGTATAAACATAGTAAAAAAAGTCAATGGTTTCAAACTTTGACCAAATATATTAAAAAATATGAATAACTATATATTAAATAAGTATATTGTGAAAATATATCTTATGATGAATCTATTGATATTGATTTGATACTACAAATCTTCATATTTTGGTATATAGTTTTGGTCAAACTTGATGAATAAGTCATTGTATTCTGGTCTTTGTGGAGCCACTGCAGCACACATGGTCCTTTGTGAAGGACTGTCTGTTAGGCTGTTAGGATAGGACTGCAGCACACATGGTCCTTTGTGAAGGACTGTCTGTTAGGTCTGTTAGGATAGGATAGCATCCCCCGATCTTTGATCGCTATTAGGGGCATCAAGGACGGGTAGTTAGCATCTTTAGACTAGCATATTCTGGCTGGCTAGCAGCTATAAATCCGTAGCACTGTGCCCTTAGTATGGCATGGCATTGTGTGAGATGTGTGTGAAATAAACCAACGAAAATTGCCCCAACTCTCCTAGTGTCATCCTCTTCTTCATGAAAGTGAGGCTAGAGATACTAACAAGTGGTATCAGAGCAAGGTTGTCTTGCGGCTCGAGCATCTCCTGCTCCTCCCCTTCACGGGGAAGGGAGCAGCCCCAACCGATAGCAGCCTCAATCGCCCCGGTTACTTCCCTCCGTCCGGGTTGTCGAGCGACAGCTCGTCGGAGCGGCGCTCAGCCACGGCGGCGAGCCATGTCCGACGGCCACTCTCGGCACACGGCTACCTCCGGCACGCGGCGTCGGCGAGGAGGCCGATCGCGCCGCGGCGAGAGAGCGTGAACGAGTGGCCGCGGCGGCCGCCGCGGCGAAAGCAAGGGCATCGAGGCCGGCGGCGGCGGAGCCGGCAGCAGCCGGAGCGGAGGTAGAAGCGGCGAAGCGGCGGAGGCGGCACGTGCGGCGGCGGCGGAGGTCGAGGTGCTGCGCGGCGGCGCCAACGGCTCCGTTTCGCGATGGCGGCGGCGACGCAGCGGCGCCACGAGCGGCGCAGCCGGGCAGCGCAGTGGGCAGCCGAGCACGCCCGCGCACCTCGGGATGGCGCTCCCGGAGGAGGCGCGCACGGCGGTGGCGGCCGGGATGACCAAGACCGCGGCCTCTACGGGGTCGGACGGTGGTCGAGGATGTTGGTCCCGGTGTTGGGTGGCCTACCCTCACCAAAACCAACTACGTCGAGTGGGCCGCGATCATGAAGATCGGGCTCCGAGTGCGGCACATGTGGGAGGCGGTCCACGACGGCGACGTCGACCATCATGAGGATCGACGGGCGCCGGACGCCCTCATCGCCGCGGTCCCGGTCGAGATGCGGTTCTCGCTCTCCCACAAGCGATCGCCAAGGAGGCTTGGGACGCCATCGCCGCGGCACGCATCGGCGGCGACCGTGCTCGCAAGTCCACACTGCGAGCACTTCGCAAGGAGTGGGAGAACCCGGCCTTCAAGCCGGTGAGGACGTTGATGACTTTGCTCTCCGTCTTAACACTCTACCGCAGAAGATGGTGCGGTTCGGCGATGACGCCTACGACGAGGAGAGAGCCGTCGAGAAGCTCTTTCGCTGCGTCCCCGAGAAGTACAAGCGGATGGCTCGCTCGATCGAGTCCCCTGCCGGACCTCTCCACCATGACGATCGAGGAGGCGATAGGTCGCCTCAAGGTCGTCGACACCGACGAGCCACGGTCTTCGTCGGGGCCCATCACCACCGGCGGGAAGGCTGCTCCTCACTCGGGAGCGGTGGGATGCTGGCCATGGTGACGAGGAAGAAGGGGAGCCTTCTTCCTCGACGAGCGGCCGCAAGCGCGGCAAGCCACGCAAGGCGCGGAAGGATGGCCATGCCAAGGCGCAAGGTGATGCCGGCGAGGCGGCTGCCGGCAAGCCCAAGCCGGCAAAGGACGACGCCCGCCACAACCGCGGCAAGCTTGGTCATTGGGCCAACGAGTGCCGACAGCCCACGACGTGGCCAAGCCCACGTCGCACGGGCGGGGAGGAGGAGCCAGCTCGTTCATGGCGCATGCCGGCATCGAGCTGTCTCCGGCGGCACCGACCGCGGCGGCTCTCCACCGTACCACTCTCCTCCACCTTGACGAGCCGAAAGCACACGCCCTTCTCGGCGATTGCTCCGGCAACGACAAGGCCGGCGGGTGGTGCCTCGACACCGGCGCCACCCACCACATGACCGGCCGACGGGAGTTCTTCGCCGAGCTCGACTCCGACGTGCGAGGCTCCGTCAAGTTTGGGGATGCCTCCGCCGTGGAGATCAAGGGCGTCGGTTCCGTCATCTTCGCCGCCAAGACTGGAGAGCACCGGCTGCTCACCGGTGTCTACTACATCCCCGCACTGAGGAACTCCATCATCAGCCTGGGACAGCCTGGATGAGAACGGCTCCCGCGTGCCGATCGAGAGCGGAGTTCCGCGCATATGGGATCGCCACCGTCACCTGCTTGCCAAGGTAACCGGAGGCACAAATCGCCTCTATGTTCTTGATGTGCGGGTGGCACAACCCCTCTGTCTCGCCGCTCGTCGGGAGGACGAGGCGTGGCGATGGCACGAGCGCTCGGGCACCTTCACTTCGAGGCCCCGAAGCGGCTCGGCACCATGGAGATGGTGCGAGGCATGCCGTGCCTTGACCATGTGGAGCGGTTCGCGGCGTCCGCGTTGTGACGAGCGGAGACGACTCCCTTTCCCCGACGAGGCGAGCTTCAGAGCCAAGGAGAAGCTCGAGCTCGTGCACGGGGACTTGTGTGGCCCGGTGACACCGGCCACACCAGGAGGACGACGTTACTTCCTGCTGCTCGTTGATGACCTCTCCCGCTACATGTGGGTGGTGCTCCTCGGCAGCCAAGGGAGAGGCGGCGGACGCCATCGGGCGCTCGCGAGGTTCGTCGCGGAGGCGGAGTGCGGCCGCAAGCCGCGCGTCGTCTAGCGCACCGAGCAACGGCGGCGAATTCACATCGACCGAGTTCGCGTCGTCTGCTGCCGAGGAAGGCATCCGAGCGCCACTACTCCGCGCCTTACGGCCCGCAGCGGAACGGCGTCGTCGAGCGGCGCAACCGGACGGTTGTGGGGATGGCTCGGGCCCTCCTCAGCGCAGAGAGATGCCGGCTGTCTTCCGGGGAGAGGCGGTGCCGACGGCCGTCTACATCCTCAACCGCTCGCCTACTAAGGCGCTTGACGGCGGGACGCCGTACGAGGCTCGGCATGGGCGAAAGCCGGCGAGTCTCGCACCTCGCGGGTCTTTGGCTGCCTCGCATTCGCCAAGGAGCTCGGCCACATCGGCAAGCTCGATGACGAGGAGCACTCCGGGAGTGTTCATTGGCTACTCGGAGGGCTCGAAGGCCTACCGCATCCTCGACCCCAAGACACAGCGTGTGCGCACGTCGCGCGACGTCGTGTTCAACGAAGGGCGAGGGTGGGCATGGGGCAAGGCGGTGGAGGACAGCTCGACTCCGACATATGACGACTTCATTGTCGAGTACGTCCACTTCGAGGCAGCCGGGGAGTAGGCAGCTCTTCTTCAACAAGCTCGCCTACCTCGGTCCCCAAGTCTCCATCGACCCCGGTGGTTGCTACACCACCACGGCCGGCGTCACCACGTACTCCAGCACCGGCAGTCACTCCTCCGGGCACGTCTACACCAGCTCATGTGGAGCACAGCCCGGTGGAGTTCGCTTCCCCGCTCTCTCACGACGGGGAGCGCATCGACGCGTATCATGGCGGCGAGCCGCTGCGGTACCGTACGATGGAGAACCTTCTCGGCGACCAGCCGGTGCCGGACAGTGCACGCGACTCGGAGGCGCGAGCTGCAGCTTGCGCGTGACAACGGCGAGCCTCGGTCCTTTGCAGAGGCCGAGAGAGACGCGAGCATGGCGCATCGCCATGCGGTTGGAGATGGATGCGGTCGAGAAGAACCGCACCGGCAGCTTGCCGACCTCCTCGTGGTCACCGCGCGATCACCCTCAAATGGGTGTTCAAGCCGAAGAGGGATGAAGCCGGCCGCCATCGTCAAGCACAAGGCTCGCTTGGTGGCACGAGGCTTCTTGCGGCGGAGGGGGTCGACTTCGACGATGCCTTCGCTCCCGTGGCACGGATGGAGTCCGTGCGACTCCTCCTTGCGCTCGCTGCCCGGGAGGGCGGCGCGTCCATCACATGGATGTCAAGTCCGCCTTCCTCAATGGCGACTTGAAGGAGGAGGTCTACGTGCGGCAGCCGCCGGGATTTGCGATTCCCGGCCGGGAGGGCAAGGTACTCCGCCTGCGCAAGGCTCTCTATGGCTCGCGGCGAGCACCACGGGCGTGGAATGCCAAGTTGGATTCCACGCCGAAGGCAATGGGCTTCGAGCAAAGCCCGCACGAGGCGGCCGTCTACCGACGGGGAGTGGACGAAACACCCCGTTGGTGGGCGTCTATGTCGACGACTTGGTGATCACCGGCATCAAGGATGCGAGAGGTGGCGGCGTTCAAGGAAGAGATGAAGGCCACCTTCCAGATGAGTGATCTGGGGCTCCTCTCCTTCTATCTGGGGATCGAGGTGCACCAGGACCGCTCCGGGATCACACTTCGGCAGACCGCCTACGCCAAGCGCATCGTTGAGCTAGCTGGGCTCACTGGATGCAACCCAGCCCTCACTCCAATGGAGGAGAGGCTGAAATTGAGCCGCGACAGCACGACGGAGGAAGTGGACGCCACACAATACCGGCGTCTTGTGGGAGCCTTCGCTACCTCGCCCACACACGGCCGGACTTGGCCTTCTCCGTCGGCTACGTTAGTCGCTTCATGGAGCGACCGACGACGGAGCACCTGCAGGTTGTGAAGAGGATCATCCGCTACATTGCGGGGACTCTCGACCATGGCCTCCACTACCCTAGGTGTCCTGGGGCGGCGCATTTCGTCGGGTACAGCGACAGCGACCACGCCGGCGACATCGACACCAGCAAGAGCACGAGCGGGATCCTCGTCTTCCTCGGCAAGTGCCTCGTGAGCCGGCGGTCGATCAAGCGGCAGGTGGTGGCCATGTCCAGGCTGTGAGGCTGAGTACATAGCAGCCTCCACCGCTTGCACTCGGGCGCTCGGCTCGCTCGGCCGCTTGGTGATCTCCTTGGTCGAGACACTAGACCGGTGCAGCTCTTGGTGGACAGCAAGTCCGCTCTCGGCCTCGGCAAAGAACCCCGTTTTTCATGAACGGAGCAAGCACATTCGGTTGAGGTACCACTTCATCCGAGACTGCTTGGAGGAAGGGAGCATCCATGCAAGCTACGTCAACACCACGGATCAGCTCGCAGATCTGCTCACCAAGCCTCTTGGGAGGGTCAAGTTCCTCGAGCTTTGCTCCCGGATCGGGATGGCTCAGCGCTCCCGCAAGACGGCGTACAAGACTTAGGGGGAGAATGATGAATAAGTCATTGTATTCTGGTCTTTGTGGAGCCACTGCAGCACACATGGTCCTTTGTGAAGGACTGTCTGTTAGGCTGTTAGGATAGGACTGCAGCACACATGGTCCTTTGTGAAGGACTGTCTGTTAGGCTGTTAGGATAGGATAGCATCCCCTGATCTTTGACTGCTTTTAGGGGCATCAAGGACGGGTAGTTAGCATCTTTAGACTAGCATATTCTGGCTGGCTAGCAGCTATAAATCTGTAGCACTGTGCCCTTAGTATGGCATGGCATTGTGTGAGATGTGTGTGAAATAAACCAACGAAAATTGCCCCAACTCTCCTAGTGTCATCCTCTTCTTCATGAAAGTGAGGCTAGAGATACTAACAAAACTTTGAAAACTTTATCTTTTTATCTAATTTTATATGCCACCTACTTAGGGATGGAGAGAGTAAGTAATACTTGAACTCTTGAAGAACATTATAGACCCCTTTGATATTTATTGCCCACCGAAGCAATTGCACAATGTCATAAATGAAAACTAAATATGTATTGATCGCTTTCAGTTCTTTCACTTCGTGGATTTGTGATAAACTCTGTACAAGATTAACATTGTGCAAATTGCAAAGGCATTCTTTTCCTTTTCTTCTCTGGGGCATTTTATTCTTCACCCTAGAATAAAATTGCAAAGACGTGAATGGTTTTTCTTTTCATTGGTTATTTTTGAAAGATCGCTGGAGAAGTAAACCAGTCACATCTTTGGCTGCTTTAAATTTTTGGCCCTATTGTTAATCCTGTTGATTCTCATCCTTTGTGCAGGTTCCAAGTGGTGCGACAGGACATTACCTTCTTGGATTAATTTACAGGTCTGTTATCCATGACAGAACTGAATCATGTCCGTAGCATGTTTTGATTTATGGCACATGGTTCATTGTATATAGCTCATCTCCTTGTAGGTACACTGGCAGAGTGGCACCAGCAGCTGAGCAATTTACACAAGCTTTGACTCTAGACCCTCTTTTATGGGCAGCATATGAGGAATTGTGTATACTAGGTTGGTGCATTAGACATCCACAATTGGAATTTTCTAGTAGGCCTACACTTCTTCTGTTCGATTAGAAGCCTTCATAACGAAGTTTTAATTAGTTTGGGAGTGCAGAATGAAAAATACAATGCATTTTCTCCAGAGTGCACCTTCCCAAACATTGCATCGCAAATGTCTGTCTTTCTTGTACCTTAACATTTGGAAATATGAGGAATCCTGTATATCAGAATGTTTGTGTGTTGCTGCATAAAAGAATCGCAGTGCACCCAACCGTACTTGATTAGCTTCATGTTATTATCAGTTAGTCGATATTTTTATCAATCAGGCAGCATTAGCATTGCCACTATACTCATTTATATGCCTAGTGGGAGACATTCATGTTTTCTCACATTTCTCTAGGATTTACACAATGCCTCAATATTCATTGACCCTCACTGAAAAAATATATAGAAATCTACACTTTGAAAAGCAGGAAGTTATAAACATGCACTGAAAGTTCTTTTAAAAGAAAACATATACTGAAAGTGTGTTACCTTCTTGTAGGAGTTGCTGAAGATGCAAATGAATGTTTCAGCGAAGCAACTGCTCTACGTCTCCAGCAGGAACACACATCCACATCAAATTTGGAGAAGTCAAACTTTGTCAATGAAAATCGGGTTCTATCTTCTAATGTATCAGCCAGCCTCGTGGATATCAGCCCAAAGCAAATAAAACAACTGCATGCTAACAACACAGCTGAAGTACCTGGTTATTCTCATTTAAGAGCAACTGCATTGCATGTGCAGAACAGTGTACAATCTAATGTAGGACAGTTTGATAGCCCATCACCAACTGTAACACAGGTTATTACTAGAACCTATTTGATTCTTCATTCATTAGGTTATATGGCAATAGAGAATCAACAGTTACAAGAAGCATGCTAAGCAGCACGAATGTCTTATTTTCACGTTTGGTGGCACTGGCATAGATGTTTTATGTTATACTGAAAAAATCTCCAGAACCTGCATGTTCGATCCACCCACTTCCTTTTGGGTTCATTCCATTGCAACAATAGGACATCATTCTGGTTAACAGAGCTTCAAAGATTTAAAATAGCTGTGAGGCTTTTCTCGTGATTATTATTTTGACATCAGTTCATTTTCAGTATTTTTTTCAATAGTATAACATTATAACCTGGAATCAGTAGTCTTTGGACACCTTGTTCCTTAATTTTGAAGATTTGGTTCATAACTTGTCTGACTTGTCTCCGTTGCTAAGTTGTTTTTTTACTTGATTTCATTTAGCAGACTTCTGGTATTGTTCCACCACCACTGTTTAGGAATGTCCATGCCTATCAGAATACAATTATTGGTGATGCTCCAGCCAAACCAAAGATGAATGCAGTGAACCAACCACTGAGAAGAAAATACCTGGATGAAGCAAGACTGAAGAAGGTTGTTGTTTATCAATTGCAACCTATTCTCTTGCAACTCTGATTTTTTTCTTCTTGTGTCCCTTGTTTGGAACTTCTAGGGGTTTGTCTTATTGTGAGATACCAGATACACCTCTTTTGTATTTTAATTAAAACACAGAGGTTTCTCTGAAAAGGATATGATGACGGGAGTAAATGCAAACTTGACTTGAACTAAGACATGCTGATATTTTCCAGTTGCTCAGCTCATGCTGCTTGCTTCAGTATTAATTGTGAACACTGTCTTCACTTCCTGGCTGTTTGTGTCCGTAAATTCCAGACTTGGTCCTTTGCATCAAGATTTAGGATTTAGGATCCTTGCTGTAACTCAGTGATCCACAGTATTAGGGTTGCAGTCATGTTTTTATTTTCTTTGCTGTTACATAGTGGTCTGCATTGCACGTTAGTTAATAATCCCTAAATCGTGCAACTAGTTCCATTTTCCAGCACTAGTCAATTATGCCAATATGTAACAGCCCCAGTAAACCCACAGTACACTTGGCTTGCTAGTTCCTTGACTGATGATACTATCATGATGATGTTTGTTTACCTGCTAGATTATTGCTTCTGTTGCTGTTTGTCTATATATTTTTTATCCTCTTCACATTCCAGTAATGCTATGTACAATGAGATGGTATTAAAAACTGAAAAGATTGCTAGAATCTTAATATTTTCTGTAACTTTCTCTTTTTTTTTGCCATAAATTCGTCCATGATGTAATTGTAATACTCATTGAATGTGAAAGTGATTCGTTGCGACTTCTGTGTGTTGAAGATCTTCGTTTCCTTGATATTTTTAAAATTCTGATTACCCTCTATTAGAATACCCATGCAATCTAACCTACATAGCCTCTTTATGTTTTTATTGTTGTGTAGTATTTAGGTCTGGCTGTGTACCTTCTTTCGTGTTACTTCTGTTAAAAGTCAGCATATTCTTCTAATTTACAGTTCATGCTTCATTTTTGCTTATGATGATTTTAGACTTGAAGACTCTTTTCAGGTTACTGGAAGGCTCTTTAATCAGAGTAGTGAGTCAATACCTCGAAGAAGTGCAAGACTTTCTAGGGATACACCAATAAATTCGAATTCAAATATATCTCAGTTTGGAGGGAATGTAACAGATCATTCGTCAGGTAAATTGCGAGTAAACTCGTCCACATCATCAAAATTGTGTTCAACAGAACGTTCCGTGCAAGTTAGGAAAGGAAAGCCACGGGCTACAGAAATTTTTGATGAAGGTGATTATCGTTTCAATGCGAATGATCCATCTAATTGTATAAACGTATCAAGATGTGGTTGATATGTTGTTATGTACCTGTGCAATCTGGACAAATCTGCATATTTATCTACACGTTTCTGTACTGTTTATGAGTTTAAATTAGTTATATTAAATCATTCTATCCTGTTTCTTGTGCCTATACTTGTACTGTTTTTGCGCTTCCATTTGGTAATTGCGATTTCGACACCAAGTTTTAAAAATCATTTAGGTTATTAACAAATAGGATAGGATTACTTTATGATTTTTGCTGATCCATGGCATTAATATGTATTTTGTTTATCATATCTCCGAAGCCAGTTCAATATTTTAAGCGTCTATAATATTGCCAGAACATTATCTACTCCTTCAATCATACGCTTGTCCTTATTTACTTGCAGTTTTTTTTCTACATACCGTATACACAAGATTATGCATTTACTTTCTTTGACGTGGCATGCCATTTTGTTTGATTTGTGGAAAGTATCCTTGAAAAGATATTTCTTTTTGCTGCCAAGGGTCCTTAAACTATGACACTTACATTTCCCAACTCCTAAAATTGCTCTTTGTGCCCCTAGACTCTGTTAAGTGAGTCATTGTCTTTCCAAACGTGCTTCACTGGCCCTGAAAGCTGACATGGCTCCTTGACTCCTTTGATGTCAGCATGTGACTCTGACAATGCCAGGCAGGCAGCTCAAGCGCTTGAGACTATTAGGTGCCTCTGTTTTTTTGCACAGGGGATTGGTATAGGGTAAAATAAGGGAAGGTGAGATAGGGGAATGAGGGATTCATGTGGGTATTGAGATTTAGATCAGATTGGCTAAAACCCGAAGGAAGCTGTAATAAAGCCTGCTCATCACGCCTGTAAAATGACTCTGCATGCAGGACATCTGACATTTCCAGGGTCAAGGTCACACGTTTGTCTGTCAGGGTTAGCAAAGCACAGTGCTCTTGAATCAGTAATTACTCACTTAAAAGAGTTGAGGGCACACATAGCCGTTTGCATTTGGACATAAGTCACACCGGCGTAATACAAGGACCCTCAAAGTGTTACTTACTCTTTATCATTCCATGATAGTTCACACTTCTCACTTGCATGTGGAAAATTTTACTGATCACAATGATGAAGTATTGAAAGTATTTTTTTTCTATGAAAACCTGTTTTAGGGACCCAGCATCTATGGCTGCTAAAGGGTCAATATTGTTTTACTCTCTAGGAATAATCTTTGCATTAGATTGTGCTATATTGATGGCATGGCATATTCTTCTTCTCAGTTATCTTCACATGAATGATGCTACGTGTTTTTCTGAGTCTCAGGAAGCAGGTATGAAGCTGTTGACGAGATGTGGACAGATAATATAGCAGCAACCTCATCTTCTGTAAGTATAGCTGAAGGAAGATGCTTTGAGCAAGATAAACCTGAGCGAATCCTGTCACAAGACTCCAAATTGGTGACTGGTATCAGAGAGCTATTGGGACTTCTGCGGACACTTGGTGAAGGCTATAGACTATCATGCTTGTTTAAGTGCCAGGTATATTAAAGATGTCTGTGTTACAAAGACATAAATTCTAACCAACCATCCAGCCGTGTGACCAATTTCATCCACTTCTAATGTTCAGGAAGCACTAGAGGTCTATAGAAAACTCCCAGAGCCACAATTTAATACTGGATGGGTTTTATGTCAGGTACAATTTCTGTAATATTCCTAGATGATTGGAGAATTCGTTACATTTTTTTGATTCATGTAATCATAATTTTACATTTATATTGTATGTCATGCAATATTATATATATATATAGGGACTGCATAGTAATGAGTATTTCTGATGACAACCTTGTTGTCTTCCTCTGGGTTGAACTTCAAAATGACTTAAATCTACTGTGGGCGTACTTCATTCAGGGTGGTATATTTGTTGGAATATTACAGTTTATGCTGCCTTTTTGGTATGTTGTAAAATGGTGTTCATAAAGTTGCAACTGGAGTATTGACCCTGAACAGTTATTATTTGAGTGGGCATCCCTGACAATCTCATTTTACTACCTCCGTCTCAGTTTAACACACGCGCACGTACTTTAAAAAATTGGGTTGACCATTATTTTTGTCAATAAAATAAGAAATATATGTCACAAACATTATATCATTGGAAAGCTTTTTTGCATACGAATCTAGTGATATAGATTTTGTAGATATGAAATTTATATTTTATTAACCAAATCAATGGTCAAAGTTGGTCTTAAATTGCGTGCATACCTGTTAAACCGAGACGGAGGGAGTACTACTGATGTTAGATATTTAAAGTCCACTTTAATAGTTCATCAGCTCTACTTTATGAAATTCATGCCATTTTTACCATTTACATAAATGAATATTGAATAGTATGCAAATATATTTCCTTTGGCTTGTTTTCATTTTGGTTCACCATGCATGCAGGTTGGGAAGGCATATTTTGAACTGGTGGATTATTTAGAAGCTAATCATTTCTTTGAGTTAGCGCATCGATTATCACCCTGCACGTTGGAGGGAATGGACATCTACTCTACTGTTCTTTATGTAAGTGAACTCACTGCTGTTGTGCTTCCCTACTTTATAGCCACTTTTAGCTCCCACCTCACATGCTTCTCTTGCAGCATTTGAATGAGGAAATGAGGATAAGTTACCTTGCTCAAGAGCTTATTTCTGTTGATCGACTATCTCCTCAAGCATGGTATGCCGGTTGCCCCCCACAAGTGAATAACCATGTTGGACCATTTTCTTTTCTCAGTAAATTTTATTTTATCTCTCCATTTTGCAATGGAACCTTTTTGTTTGAACCTAGACACGGGGTTTGCAGAAACAAAATTTGAGGGATATGAAAACAAAAGCTGGATGAGCCTAGGTTACAATTGCAAATTTGCATAAATGTGATATTTTCTACTTTGTTTGTTCGGAATGTGCAACAGGTGCGCAGTGGGAAATTGCTTTGCATTGCGGAAGGATCATGAGACTGCTCTGAAAAACTTCCAGCGTGCTGTACAGATTGATCCGAGAGTTGCATACGCTCACACTCTATGTGGTCACGAGTATGTTTTGCCTCCCATAATTATTAATTCTATATTTCCATTTGAGTAATGTCCCTGAACCTGAGGTTGCGTATTTAGGTCCGTAAACTTGTTATATGTACCAACATATTTTCAAACCGTTCTTATCTAACTACGAATGTCATCTGATTTTGACTCGTTTAAATCCAAAGTTTGACCATCTATTGTAGAAGTTGTCCAATGACATGTGGAAACTAACTTGACATCCTAAATACCTTGATTCAGTTGTGATTTTGATTGAGCTAAGAATACTGTGTGGTTTCTAATCACCAACAAAGTATGTTTTTAACATTTCATTGCTGGCATTTGGACAATCTTTTTAGTTGGCACACTTTACAATTTCACCCTGTATTAATGGGTTCAGACCATGTGTTAATTTATTTTGATCGTACTGCCATTCCTGTGAACTGTAGATATTCTGCATTGGAGGATTACGAGAACAGTGTTAAATTCTACCGATGTGCACTTCAGGTAGATGAAAGGCACTACAATGCCTGGTATGGGCTTGGAGTGGTGTACCTTCGCCAGGAAAAGTTCGAGTTTGCAGAGCATCATTTCAGAAGGGCATTTCAGATAAATCCTCGGTCTTCTGTTCTTATGTGCTATCTTGGGATGGCCTTACATGCTCTAAAGGTTGACGTTGTCAACAACTGTAGCTAGTTTCTGGTTCCACTTCCCCTCTCCAAATTAGTCTCATCGTCTCCTGGCCAATTCATAACAACCTCTTGTCGATTTTGAACTTTTTTTAGAGGAATGAGGACGCACTGGAGATGATGGATAAAGCTATATTTTCTGATAAGAAGAATCCGCTTCCCAAGTATCAGAAAGCTTTAATTCTGGTAGGCCTTAAAAAATATCCGGAAGCTCTGGATGAGTTGGAGCGGCTAAGAGAGATTGCACCTCGTGAGAGTAGTATGTATGCACTTATGGGGAAGATATACAAGCAACTCAATATTCTCGACAAGGCTGTGTTTTGTTTTGGCACTGCCCTGGATTTGAAACCTCCCGCTGCTGACCTTGCTATAATCAAGGTATGACACTATCATATTTTACTTATTACCTGTGTGCTTCTCCCCCTTCAGTCTTTTTGTTTCCTGCACTAGTTCTTGTTATAAATAAACCAACCTGTATCTATCTTCCTAGCATGGCCCAGTTACAATTGCTAGTTAAATTGTTCACTTGCTTTTATTTTAATTTCCATTACCATGCCGATCTCATCGGTTGGAATCGCCTGTGTTTGAATACTGAGTTACATGTTTGTCTGATGTTTGGCAGGCTGCAATGGAGAAAGTACACCTTCCAGATGATCTGATCGAGGATGACCTGTAAGTTAACTCAAAAGCACAATGAGAAATGGAAGTTTAGCTGGATCTATGGTTTTCTGCTTGTGCTGCTTGGAATCCTGGCCTGCTTGCGCTTTCCGAGGAAATCGGGGCTTGAAGGAAGAAAACCATCACGTGGAATCAGAATTGACTGTTCCTATGTATTTTCTCAGGGCATTAGGATACATCCAGTTTTGTAGCATTAGCTGTAACCCGTAGACTGACAGCACAAGCATAGTAGCTGTAGTAGTTTAGGTGTACAAGTTGAGTGTTGGCATTGAAGCCTGCATCACTGTACAATTGTCCAAATACCAAAAGAAACCATCAAGAAATAACGGAGGTCATCCAAGGATAAAAAGATCATTCCGAATCAAGCAGATTGTGAATTGCACCAATTTACTTCTCTGGTGCTTAATTTGAAGGCATGAATCAAGCAGACTAGTCAAAAGCTTTGAAGAAGGCAGGAGGAAGGATACGCTGATGAGTTGGACTTGTTCCACTGTAAGTAGTGGGGAGATAAATTTAGGGAATATGTGTGGATTTGCATCCAAAGAAATTGTAACATTTCGTTATCTTACCATGCTGTTGTAGTAGTAGTCTTATGATTCCTGGCATCATCAGTTAATCGTCTGTTTGGTTTCTAGCCATAATTTGCCAAGCCAAAGTGTGGCTTAAAATATTGATGCCAAATGGGACAGCCAGTTCGGTCATAGAATTTTAATTTCGTATGGAGTTGGAACGATGAAACCACATCTTATGTGGGACAAAATCTGGAGTTTGCAGGTTCCGGCCAAGGTAACAATATTTATATGGAGAGTAATGCAAGAATCTGTTCCTTGCCGTGTCACACTTGCAAATAGGCACATTAAAGTAAGCCCTCAATGCAAAGAGTGTCTTTGACACATGGGCACCAGTGCTCCCTCTAATTTCAGATTTTTTAAAATTTTAAAACCTTACATTTTTATGTTTCTAAAAATTATGATGTTAAATATATAGATAATATATACAAAATGGATGTATGCAAAAAATTCCAGTTAAAAAATACGTTGTATTTTGGGAAATATAAAAAAGATAAATTTGTGACAGTAAATGGTAGTACAATAGTATTAAAATAGTATATCTTTTGTCAGAAATTTGTTTATTTTGTATTTCTCAAAATTTAAAGTATTTTTTACCGTAACTTTTTTGCGTAGACTCCTATATCTACATATTTAACACCATAATTTTTAGACAAATAAAAAGGTGAGGTTTTTTAAAAAATTAAAATCTAAAAGTGGAGGGAGCACTGGTGCCCATGTGCACCAAATCCCTATCCGCCCTCAATGTCCATTGTGTGAGCTAGGCCTGGAAGATATGAAGCACCTACTATTTAATTGTCCGGGAGCTAAGAAAGTTTGGAAATTTATGGGACTAGACCTCTAATCGATCATGCATGTGAGGTGGATAGAGCTGGTGAAGCTATTTTGGAGTACCTCTTGTGTACTGATCAGGTGAGTGCCACGCCAGTCCTTGCCTCCTTGGACAGACGATCACAGATGAAACCATTGCTGTAAGCCTGTAACGTGTTGGTATTTGTGGTGGGAGAGGAGACAGATTGTGCACGGAGAAAAGGTACAGGAACCATCCAGATCGGCAATGTCTATTAATTCAATGATATCAAATTTCAGGGCTAAAGGCCATGGCTTTGGTGGACAGGCGTTTCGCTGCTCGTCGGGGAACCGCGCAGCCTGTACAAGAGGCCAGGGCGCGCCTGCTGCTTGGCAGCCTGGTGCGTCGGATCGGCGTGCGCCTGCTGTTCGTGGTTCCGCCCCGGCGGCACAGCCCTCGTCGCTCACGCCGCCATCCTCGGCGGGGTCGTGGGAAGCGGAGTCTGTGGCTCCGCAGATCGGAGCGGCGGCGGCCCGACGCCTGGAGTTGGAGCCCTGCATCGTCCGGAGGACCCCAGCGATGGATGATCTGGAAAGAAAGCTGGACTGCGCGTTGATCGTGTATGTGGGTGGCTCCAGGCCGGCGGTGTCCTGCGCGCAGGTGGCGGACGCGTTGGTGCAGCGGGCGGGCATTCCGCGCGCGGCATTCACGGTTCATCGTTTTCGATCGGAGGCTGGTGGTTTTTGCTGCGCCCAAGCTGCTGGAGCGGGTGGCGTCCCGGCCGTCCCTGCCGTATGCTTTCTTCACGCTCTTCTTTACGCGTTGGACGAGGCAAGCACAAGCATCAAGGGTGGCCATGAAGTCGAAGTTGCAGTTGGTCGTGGAGGGAGTGCCGACGCATGCCTGGGAGAAGGACGTTGTCCAGCAGCTGGTTGGCTCCTCCTGTTCTCCGGATAGGGTGGCGCCGGAAACAGCCAGCAGGGACGACCTTGGCAGTTTCAGGGCGGAAGCTTGGTCGGTGGATCCGGAGGGTGTACCGGCGGTTTGAGACCTTTGGGTCCCTGAGCCGACACCGGAGGCTCTCAGAGCAGGGGGTTCGCGGCAGCCAAGGGTGGTGCAGCGGGACAGAGAGCTTGGGCTACTCAAGTACAGGCTGCTCATTCACATTGCCAGAATCGAGGAGTTCGTCTGCCTGGAGGCGCCGGCGGCTGGTCCGGCGGGGGCTCCGGATGCGCGGCGGCGTGATGGACCAGAGCCTGGGGGCGAGGAAGGATTCTGGACCTCAAGGGCCCTTCGATGGACGCTGGGCGTGACGGATCGGCGTGGCGGCGGCGCTGGCTCTAGGGCGGCGTGGGGACGCACGGCGGCGGCGGCGGGCGGTCCACTGCAGTGGCAGCTGCCACACCTTGAAGCACTGGATGAGCGAGGATCTGGAGGCCAGTTCGTGGGGTGGCAGTCGTTGATGGGACGGAGCAAGGGGACAGGGCATCTTTTGTTCAAACGGGTGATCCCAAAGTGGATGTTGCCGGGGTGCAAGGACAAGAGGCACAATCTCTTTTGCTGGCTGGCCCGGGGATTGGTGCGCCCGTGACAGATGGCACGAACGAAGTGGCTGAGAAGCTCCCTTCCTCGGACGCGGGGATCCTGGATGAGAGGGCAGTTCAGGCGAGTGTAGACGTGGAGGCCTCTGCACCGCTCGTAGTGCCTGCCGTGGAGAAGGGTCAGTTGACCACAATGGTGGAGGAGCAGAGATCCTTGACTGCTGCCGAGACAACCTATCAGGATCAGCTTGTGCAAGATGTGGGGCCAGTGGGTCCAGTGGAGGATGTTGGTGAGGGGTTTCGGGAGGTTTCTTTGGTGAGGGGTTTCGGGAGGTTTCTTCGGAACCTCTGGTGGGACCAGAGAAGGCATCCACGGTCATGGGCCTTGCACACGACGAGGAGCAGGTTGGGCCGGGCCGGGGGAACGTAAGAATGGTCAATGGGACGGAATACATACAGATCACACTTAGCGAAGGACAGTCCCTGAATTCTGGGTCTCAGGAGGCAAACAACCAGACGGTGCGATCGCTGGAGGACGATCTGAACAGGGAGGCGGTGGATTCTGAGGGTAGTGCGGACTCATCGGAATCCCTAATCTCCTTGCATGGACCTGATGAGAACATGCAGGGGAGGGTGATGGACAGTGGCATGAGGGCCAACATGTCGATGCAGGAGGAAGCAGCTTTAGGAAAAATGAGAAGATTTTGCGCATCGATTTTGAAGACGCTTGCGCCGCCACTCCTGAGGGAGATTGAGTCCTCTACCTCTGCTAGGTTGGGAGCACAGACGGTTACGCCAAGGCGCATCACGCGGGCGGCAGCCACGGGGAGCACTCCTGCGGCACTCAGGCCGAGGAAAGCGACTGCGGCTGAGGCGGTGCTACTCAAGGCCTTGGGAATCTCTGAGGCGGAGCTGGACGTCAGTGACGAAGCAATCGCGGAATTCACAGCGCTGTTCGACTCACCAGTTCGGGAGCAACATCTCAGGGCAATGGCTGCGATTTTCGGGAAGACCATGCTGGACAGTTTCAATCCTTTGGCAGGGCCTGGAGCGGTCCTGGTGCAGTAGTATTGTTGGGCCACGGTGTCGGTGTGTCTTTTGAACAATGGATAACAAACCAGAGATTTTAAGCTTGAATGTGAGAGGCCTCAACGATCCGGCCAAGAGAGATGTTGTCCGGGAGTTTGTAGTTTCAGTCAAGGTGAATGTGGTGGCGTTGCAGGAAACGCACTTGGCGGTGTTTGATCCCTTCATTGTTATGCAGTGTTTGGGACCATCCTTCGATGGGTTTGCGTATCTGCCGGCGCAGGAGACTAGGGGAGGGATCCTCCTTGCCTTGGATTCCTCTATCGTGCGTGTGGACCGAGTCTCGTTTGATACTTTTTCACTGAATGCGGAGGTCACGACCCCAGGAGGGGAGCCTTGGTGGGTTACGGTAGTGTATGGACCGCAACGCAGAGAGGACAAGTTTTTGTACCTACGGGAGCCGGAGGAGAGGAGGGTCCTGTGCATTGGGCCATGGCTCATAATTGGCGATTTTAATATGATCCTTAGGGCCTCTGAGAAAAACAATGATAATCTGGACCTGGGGATGATGGCTAGATTCAGGGAGTTTGTGAGGCGTATGGAGCTCAAGGACCTGTATTTGCATGGAAGATTGTTCACTTGGAGTAATGCCAGAGAGAACCCTACCTTAACAAGGATTGACAGGGCATTGATGTCGGTTGATTGGGATATGGCTTTCCCGGATGCTTTGCTGCAAGCTTTGGCAGCATCTTTATCGGATCACACGCCACTACATTTGTCGCTCAACAATGGTTTTCGTCCCAAACAGAGGTTTAAGTTCGAGGTGTTCTGGACAAAATTACCTGGATTCCAGGAGGCGCTAGTGGAGGCCTGGGTTTGTGATGATAGTATTGTGGATCCGTTTAAAAGGCTGGACGCGTTGTTCAGGAATGCTGCAGCTTCATTGCAGGCGTGGAGTCAGAGATCGGTGGGTAATATCAAGCTACAGTTGTCCATCGCCAACCTGATCATCCTCCATTTCGATGCGGCGCAGGATAGGCGGCAACTGTTGCCGGGGGAGTTGTGGCTGAGGAATACGCTCAAGGCCACTGTTCTGGGGCTATCATCCCTTGAGAGAACAATTGCACGACAGAGGTCGCGGATGAAATGGCTGCGGGAGGGGGACGCGAACACGAAGCTCTTCCATGTGATTGCCAATGGGCGTAGGATCAAGAACTTCATCCCGGCGATTCGTGTTGGTGATCAGCTGTTTACGGAGCAGGAAGATAAAGAGGAGGCTTTCTTTCAGGCTTACTCGACGCTTTTGGGTAACACGACGGTCAGGGAGCTCACGGTGGACCTGGATAGTGTTGGATTGCATGCGAGGGATCTGCGGAGTCTGGATGACCTATTCACGGAAGATGAGGTCTGGAGGGTGGTTCAGGACCTGCCTGCTGATCGTGCTCTGGGGCCTGACGGTTTCATTGGTATGTTTTACCAAAAGGCGTGGAGCCTTATCAAAGGGGACATAATGGCGGTCATCTTGAAGCTTGCGGTCGGTGATGGTAGGGGCTTTGATAGGCTTAATAGGTCCATTGTGGTTTTGATCCCAAAGAGGCAGGATGCTATTGAGGTGGGGGATTTCAGGCCCATCAGCTTGGTTCATAGTTTTGGCAAGATCTTCTCCAAGATTATTGCCAATAGACTAAGAGGCAGACTGGGGGAGTTGGTCAGTGAAAACCAATCTGCGTTCGTTAAGGGGAGGTGCTTGCATGATAACTTTTTGCTCGTTAGAAAGCTTGCCAGGAAGATCAGTACTAGGAGGGCCAAGGGGGTTTTTCTGACGTTGGATATATCAAGAGCCTTCGACTCCCTGTCGTGGCTGTTCCTGTTTGAGGTTTTACGACAGATGGGTTTTGGGGAGAAGTGTCGCAAGTGGTTGGCGCTCCTACTGCATACGGCCAGCGTCAAGATCTTGGTGAATGTGGTGCCGGGGAAATCAATCAAAATCGTTCGAGGACTCCGACAGGGGGACCCAACATACCCACAGCTCTTTGTGATCGCGATGGAAGTCCTGACCCTGTGCATCGTCAGAGCCTCGGAGGAAGGACTGCTTACGCCATTGGTGGGATGTGCTCCTAAGCAACGGGTGTCGATTTATGCTGATGATGTAGCGATCTTCCTCAAGCCCCAAGTACAGGAGTTGGTGATGGCCAGAGAGGTGTTGAGGGTTTTTGGTGAGGCTTCGTAGCTTACGAGTCATTTACAGGAAGACAGAGGCGGTGATTATTCGAGGCGATGTGGAGGACAGCATGACACTACAAGAAAAGTTGCCATGGCCGACGAAGTTGAAGTCGCGCCGTGGTTGCTGGTGCACCATGGCCGACGATTTTTGGTCTCTCCGTGGTGCATGTCAAATTTTTTTTTTCTCGTTTTTGAGGCCAGCTAGCCCGACGAAAACGGCCAAAACGTCTCCTATGGTGGCCCGAGACGTGGTGCATCTCGAATTCTCGGGTTCGCCGGCCGAGTCAACGCAAATCCGCACCGCCCAGGGATCTAGGGCCCAGATGGCAGCCTCTCTGGCATTGTTTTTTTTCTCGATCGCGCCATCTCGTTCAACGCTCTCCGATCGAGCCGTTTACGATGCAGGATCATGGGTCCCGCATGTCATCCTCTATGAACCAAAATCTTTATATTCTTGGATTTTTTTGACCCCCGATTTCCGGCTACTTCCTTTTCTTTTGATCCCTTGCCGCCTTGGAAACGTTGAGACCGCTGCTGCTAAATGGGACCCGCATGTCATCCTCTATGTGCAATCAACTTTATTTTCTTGGAGTTTTTTTTGGCACCTCATATTTGGTCACTTGCCTTTTTTTTCGATCCCGTGCCGCCTCTCAAACGGTGAGACCGCTGCTGCTAAATGGGACCCGCATGTCATCCTCTATGTGCAATCAACTTTCTTTTCTTGGATTTTTTTGGCACCTCATATTTGGTCACTTGCCTTTTTCTTTCGATCCCGTGCCGCCTCTCAAACGGTGAGACCGCTGCTGCTAAATGGGACCCGCATGTCATCCTCTATGTACTATAAAACTTTCTTTTCTTGAATTATTTTTGGCTCATGATATTTGGTCGCTTGCCTTTTTCTTTCGATCCCGTGCAGCCTCTCAAACGGTGATACCGCTGCTGCTAAATGGGACCCGCATGTCATCCTCTATGTACAATCAAGTTTCTTTTCTTGAATTATTTTTGGCTCCTGATATTTGGTCACTTGCCTTTTTCTTTCGATCTCATGCCACATTTGAAACGTTGAGGAACCTGCAGGCTCATGGGACCCGCATGTCATCCTCTATGTACTATAAAACTTTCTTTTCTTGGATTTTTTGGCACCTCATATTTGGTCACTTGCCTTTTTCTTTCGATCCCCTTCCGCCTCTCAAACGGTGATACCACTGCTGCTAAATGGGACCCGCATGTCATCCTCTATGTACAATCAAGTTTCTTTTCTTGAATTATTTTTGGCTCCTGATATTTGGTCACTTGCCTTTTTCTTTCGATCTCATGCCACGTTTGAAACGTTGAGGAACCTGGCTGGCTCATGGGACCCGCATGTCATCCTCTATGTACTATAAAAGTTCATTTTCTTGGTTTTTTTTCACCCTCTGATTTTTGGCTATTTCCTTTTTCTTTTGAATCCCCTGTCGCCTTTGAAACGTTGAGGACTCTGCTGGCTCATAGGTCCCTGATACGTCCAATTTGCATCACTATTTTATATCATAATTTGCTGTTATTCATTGATATATTTCATATTGGGACACAATACTTATGTTATTTCATCTATTTTGCATGTTTCATCATTATTGGAGGATCGAACACCGGAGCCGGGATTACTGCTGGAAAAAGCACCGTCGAACGCAATATTTCGGAAGATCAGCTGTGGAAGGAAATTATACCAAAAATCCTATTTTTCAAGATGACGAAGGAAGCCGGAAGGAGGAGCCGGGAGGAGCCGGGGTGGGCCCACACCCTAGGGCGGCGCGGCCCGAGGCCCTGGCCGCGCCGCCATGTGGTGTGAGGGGCCCACGACCCCTTTCGCCTCCTTTTCTTCGCCAAACCCTTCGTCCCGAAGACCTAAGCCAGAGGGGTACCTCACGAAGAGTTACAGCCGCCTCTGCGGGGCGGAGAACACCAGAGAGAAAAGAGCTCTCCGGCGGGCAGGAATCCGCCGGGGAATTCCCTCCGGGAGGGGAAATCGACGCCATCGTCACCGACATCGAGCTGGACATCATCACCATCACCATCATCATCATCTCCACCATCATCACCGCCGTCATCACCGCTGGACACCGCGTCACCGCCGTAGCAATTTGGGTTTGATCTTGATTGTTTGATAGGGAAACTCTCCCGGTATCGATCTATACTTGTTGTTGATGCTATTGAGTGAAACCATTGAACCAAGTTTATGTTCAGATTGTTATTCATCATCATATCACCTCCGATCATGTTCCATATGATGTCTCGTGAGTAGTTCGTTTAGTTCTTGAGGACATGGGTGAAGTCTAAATGTTAGTAGTGAACTATGGTTGAGTAATATTCAATGGTGTGATATTTAAGTTGTGGTGTTATTCTTCTAGTGGTGTCATGTGAACATCGACTACATGACACTTCACCATTTATGGGCCTAGGGGAATGCATCTTGTATTCGTTTGCTAATTGCGGGGTTGCCGGAGTGACGAAACCTAAACTCCCGTTGGTATATCGATGCGGGGAGGGATCGCGGGATCTCGGAGTTTAAGGCTGTGGTTAGATTTATTCTTAATTACTTTCTTGTAGTTGCGGATGCTTGCAAGGGGTATAATCACAAGTATGTATTTAGTCCTAGGAAGGGCGGTACATTAGCATAGGTTCACCCACACAACACTTATCATAACAATGAAGATTATTTAGCCGTATGTAGCGAAAGCACTAGACTAAAATCCCGTGTGTCCTCGAGAACGTTTGGTCATTATAAGTAAACAAACCGGCTTGTCCTTTGTGCTAAAAAGGATTGGGCCACTCGCTGCAATTATTTCTCTCGCATTTTACTTACTCGTACTTTATTCATCTGTTACATCAAAACCCCACGAATACTTGTACGTGAGCATTTACGGTGAATCCTTCATCGAAGCTGCTTGTCAACACCTTCTGCTCCTCGTTGGGATCGACATTCTTACTTATCGAAGATACTACGATACACCCCTATACTTGTGGGTCATCAAGACTATTTTACGGCGCCGTTGCTGGTGAGTGAAGCGCTATTGGTAAGTGGAATTGGTAAGGAAAACCTTTACTGTTGTGCTGATTTTATTTCTGTCTGCTGCCATAAGTCATTATGGAGAGATCTTCTCTTCAATTTCTATTTGGGAAATCTACTACTACTGCAACGGTAGTAGATGAGGCGCCAGGTGAGGAAGTGATACCATATAAAATACCTATGAAAATTATTGAACGTGTTATGGATAACCGCTATGAAGGGGATGGAGCTGTCCACCCCGGTGATCATTTACTGTTTTTGCATGAATTATGCGGGTTATTCAAATGTGCAGGTATTGCTATGGATGAAGTGAGGAAGAAATTATTCTCTTTATCGCTGTCCGGTAAGGCGGCGCATTGGTATAAATTCTTGGATAATGGGGATTCTCTTGAATGGAATGATATTGTGCCCGGTTTTATTCTAAGTTCTATCCTCCAAGTGAAATTCATAAGGATCGGAATCGCATATATAATTTTTGGCCTCATGATGGAGAGAGTATTGCCCAAGCTTGGGGGAGATTGAAGTCTTTAATGCTCAAATGCCCCATTCATGAGCTTCCCGGTAATGTTATTATTGATAATTTCTATGCAAGACTTTCTTTTCAAGACAAGACCTTGCTGGATACTTCTTGTTCGGATCATTTACACGCAACAAAGAAGAGTTTAAAAGGGACCTTCTTGATCGGATCCAAGAAAATACTGAAGGTTGGGAGAACGACAAGGATAGAGAATCAGGTATAATTTATGATTATAAATGCATTGAAGCTTTTATGGATACTTGATAAATTTCAGTAATATGAGTGCTACATATGGTCTTGATTCTCAAGTTGTCTGTAAACCTTTATAAAGCTTTTGCCTCTCATTATGAATTGCCTAAGAAGAATTTTAATAAGTATCATGAACCGTACAAAGATAAAATTGATTCATCTATTAATAAATGTGTTGTAATTGAAGCTAGCTGATCGTGTTATTCCTGAAGCTTATATTGAAAAAAACTCCTTTTCCTGCTAAAATGAAGGAGTACTACTGTTATAAATAGTGCGGTTCATAAAAGTGAAAAGAAACCTAGAGAACCTCGAAGAACAAATAAAAATTGAACCTCGTCTGTTGCAATAGTTAAAGATCTTGTGATCTGAAAATGTTGAGGATGGTCATATTATTTTACGTGAAGATGCTTCTAATATTGTTTCACATCCTAATAAACCCAAACAAGCTAGTGTTCCTATGCTATCTGTTAAAATTGGTGATCATTGCTATTATGGATTATGTGATATTGGTGCAAGTGTTAGTGCTATTCCGTATGAGCTTTACACGGAGATTATGCACGAAATTGATTCTTGTGAACTTGAAGATATTGATGTGGTTATTCAGCTGGCTAATAGAGAAACTATTTCACCAATTGGTATTGTCCGAGATGTGGAAGTTTTATGCGGTAAGATTAAATATCCTGCTGACTTTTTGGTACTTGGTTCTGTTGCTAGTGATTATTGTCCTATCATTTTTGGTAGACCTTTTCTAAATACTTGTGGAGCTATTATAGATTGCAAGAAAGAGAAAATTTTGACTAAATTTGCTTGGTGAATCTTATGAGTTTAACTTCTCTAAATTTACTAAAACTCCTTATAAAGCTGATTTGCCTAGTAATGATTTTAAAATGGAGCGAGTGTGCATCTATTGTTCTTGTTCCTAACAATCCTTTGCAGCAACATTTGGAGGATAGCGAGAGTGAAATTTTTAGGAAAGAAAGAGATGAACTTGAGGAAATTTTTCTTCGCCAACCTATTCTCAAGCATGATTTACCGGTGGAAGATTTGGGTACAACACCGCCACCTAAGGAAGATCCTGTTTTTGATTTAAAGCCTTTACCTGATAATCTTAAATATGCTCATATTGATGATAAGAAAATATATCCTGTTATTATTAGTTCTAAGCTTACATAGTTTGAAGAAGAAAGATTATTGCAAATATTGAAGAAACACCGAGGAGCTATTGGCTACACTCTTGATGATTTGAAGGGGATTTCTCCATCTATTTGCCAACATGCTATTAATATGGAAGATGATGCAAAGCCTGTTGTTGAACCTCAGCGTCGTCTAATTCCGAAGATGAAGGAAGTGGTAAGGAATGAGGTATTACGACTTCTTGAAGCTGGTATTATATATCCTATTGCTGATAGTAGATGGGTTAGTCATGTACATTGCGTTCCCAAGAAAGGAGGTATGACTGTTGTGCCTAATGATAATGATGAGCTCATTCCTCAAAGAGTGGTTGTAGGGTATAGAATGTGCATTGATTTTCGAAAAGTTAATAAAGTTACTAAGAAAGATCATTACCCTTTACCATTTATTGATCAAATGCTAGAAAGATTGTCTAAAAATACTCATTTTTGCTTTCTTGATGGTTATTCTGGATTTTCACAAATTCTTTGTTAAAGCTAAAGATCAAGAGAAAACCACCTTTACTTGTCCCTATGGAACTTATGCTTATAGACGTATGCCTTTTGGTTTATGTAATGCTCCTGCTACTTTTCAAAGATGCATGTCTGCTATTTTTCATGGTTTTTGTGAAAGTATTGTAGAGGTATTCATGGATGATTTTTCCGTTTATGGGAATTCTTTTGATAGTTGCTTGCGAAACCTTGATAAAGTTTTGCGAGAGATGTGAAGAAACTAACCTTGTTCTTAATTGGGAGAAATTCCACTTTATGGTTAATGAAGGAATTGTATTGGGACATAAAATTTCCGAGAGAGGTATTGAAGTTGATAGAGCTAAAGTTGAAGCAATTGAGAAGATGCCCTATCCGAGGGATGTTAAAGGTATTCGTAGTGTTCTTGGTCATGCTTGGGTTTTATAGGAGGTTTATTAAAGATTTCTCCAAGATTTCAAAGCCTCTTACTAATCTTCTTCAAAAAGATGTACCATTTGTTTTTGATGATGATTGTAAGGAAGCTTTTGAAACTCTTAAGAAAGCCTTAACAAGCTGCTCCTATAGTTGAACCTCTCGATTGGAATTTACCATTTGAAATTATGTGTGATGCTAGTGATTTTCTTTGTAGGCGTCTGTTCTTGGACAACGAGTAGATAAAAAGCTGAATGTTATTCATTATGCTAGTAAAACTCTTGATGCTTGCTCAAAGAAATTATGCTACAAGCGAAAAGGAATTATTAGGCTGTAGTCTTTGCTTGTGATAAATTTAGATCTTATATTGTTGATTCAAAAGTTACTATTCATCTTGATCATGCTGCAATTAGATACCTAATGACAAAGAAAGATGCTAAGCCGAGGCTTATTAGATGGGTACTTCTTTTGCAAGAATTTGATTTACATATTGTAGATAGGAAAGGTGCTTGATAATCCTGTTGCTTGATAATTTGTCTAGATTGGAAAATATTGCTTATGATCCTGTTCCTGTTAATGATAGTTTTCCAAATGAACAATTGGCTGTGATAAAGGTGAGCTCGCGAGACAGATCCTTGGTATGCTGATTATGCTAACTTTATTGTTTCCAAGTACTTGCCTCCAACCTTTTCAGCTCAGACAAAGGAGGAAATTCTTTTATGATTTGAGGCATTATTTCTGGGATGACCCACACTTATATAAAGAAGGAGTGGATGGTATTATGCGAAGATGTGTCCCCGAATATGAACAACAAGAGATATTGAGTAAATGTCATGGTAGTGCTTATGGAGGACATCACGCCGGAGAAAGAACCGCGCAAAAAGTTCTACAATCAGGTTTTTATTGGCCAACTCTCTTCAAGGATGCGAGAAAGTTTATTTTATCTTGTGATGAATGCCAAAGGGTTGGTAATATCTCCGGACGCAATGAAATGCCTATGAATTATACTCTTGTTATTGAACCGTTTGATTGTTGGGGATTTGACTTCATGGGACCTTTTCCCTCTTCAAAAGGTAACACTCATATACTTGTTGCTGTTGATTATGTTACTAAATGGGTGGAAGCCATACCTACAAAAAGTGCTGATGGTGAGACCTCTTTAAAAATGCTTTTAGATATTATTTTTCCTAGATTTGGAGTGCCTATATATATTATGACTGATGGAGGTTCTCATTTTATTCATGGAGGTTTTAGAAAAACTCTTGCTAAGTATGGTATTAATCATAGAATTGCTTCCGCTTATCACCCTCAAAGTAGTGGTCAAGTAGAACTATCAAATAGAGAAATTAAATCTATCTTGCAGAAAACCGTTAATAAATCTAGAAAGAATTGGGCTAGTAAATTGAAAGACGCACTATGGGCTTATAGAACTTCTTATAAAAACCCCATGGGAATGTCACCTTATAAAATGGTTTACGGAAAAGCTTGTCATTTACCTTTAGAGCTAGAACACAAAGCTTATAGGGCTGTTAGAGAATTAAATAAAGATCCTAAACTTGCTGGTGATAAGAGGTTGCTACAATTAAGTTCTCTAGATGAATGGAGAAGTGAAGCTTATGAAAATGCTAAACTCTTTAAAGAAAAAGTTAAAAAATGGCATGATAGGAGGATCATCAAAAGAGAGTTTAATATTGGGGATAAAGTCCTATTGTATCGGTCTCGTCTCGGATTCTTTGCGGGAAATTACTCTCGAAATGGGAAGGACCATATGTTGTCGAGGAGGTGTATCGCTCAGGAGCAATCAAGATTAGCTCTCTCCAAGGCAATGCTACGCAAGTGGTGAATGGACAAAGACTCAAGCATTATATCTCGGGTGATTCTTATAATGTTGATGTTGATATTATTCAAGTGGAAACACCGGAAGCTTTCATCAAAGGACAAATTGACGATCCGCGAGAACTCGACTTTGAATAGGTAACGATGCTGGTAATGAAAAGTACGCAATTTACTTTCCGAACAATATTTTCGTTGTTTTTGGAAAATATGAGAAATTACGAGTTCGAAACGGAGTGGAAAGGACGCACGAGGGCATGGCACCATAGGCCGGCGCGGCCTAGCCGAGGCCCGCGCCGACCTAGGGTTTGGCCACCCCGTCGCCCCTTTCCGACTGCGGTTCGATGCTGGTACTTTCCTTTTGTCGAGAAAATTTTTGCTATATAATCCCCCGGACCCACGGAGGTCCGTATATCGTGTTTTCGACGTGTTTTGTTTCGAGCTGTTTACGCCGGGATCTGTTTTTAGTCTAGAAGCACCATGGTCTCCAAGAACAAGGGCAAGGAGTTTCCGGATGAAGAAGATCGAGATCTTGGGTGGAAAGAGGAAGACAAGGACGTCAAGGAAGAGGATGAAGAAGAGGTGGAGGAAGATTCGCGCGCACACCCGCGTGCTACCATTGCAAGCATCAAGGTGGTGGACAACACTTTTAGTGCAAACAAGAGCGCAAGAATTCGCACTGGAGGAGCGGTTCCACGTCATTATCTAGCTCGAAAACATCTCCATCGGGCACTCATCACCCCTTCCACAATCTAATTTTCAATAATCAAATTGAAGGGACTCCCAAGGCAGCATTGCCTAGCCGGTGGGATATAGATCGCTCTAACACTGCGAGAGAAAAGGAGCTCGAGGCTGAAGAGTGGGGAAATAACTCCAAGAGGTGGGACTCGCCATTAGACAGACTCTCTAACCGCGTCGAGCACAATTGAGAGATGATTCGCAATCTCATATACAGGATTGACGAGCTTCAGGAGCTTATTGAGAAGCTTGTCAAGAATTCATCACCACCATCGCCGAAGGAGTAATTCATCATCGGTATTGGCATCCCCTTGGTTTGTTCCAAGCTTGGGGGAGTGCCGCGGTATCACATTATCACTACCTTTTACTTTTATTGTCAAGTAGTGTCATATCATGAATAGGGAAGTTATCGTATAAGATGGGTTGCGTTTGGAAGTATCTCTCCTTTAGTTGTCTATGTATCCCTTGGTGTGAGTTATCGATATGGAATATTAATGAGAAGTCTTATCATTTACATATTGCACATCTTATTTTAGTTTGCAATCTCTATGATTCATCTTGTTGTTAGTATTGGTATCACTTTGGGAGCATTGAATAAATCTATTTGGTTTTGGCAAACTTAGCATTGGTCAATAGCAACAACACTTTGAGGTTTAAATAGAAAAGAGAAATACATGTAGATGTTTCATTGTCTTTCTTGTTAGCTCATAGCTCATTATTCTGAAGTTAAAATTGTTTGTGCTTACAAGGAAGATGCATGATTGTTTCTATCATATGTATATTTGTTTGTTTCCCTCGACTCTTATGCTTGCTAATTAACCTTGCTAGCCAAAGACACTGTGCGAGAGGGAATACTTCTCGTGCATCCAAACCTTCAACCAAACCTATGTTATTTGTGTCCACCATACCTACCTATTACATGGTATTTTCTCGCCATTCCAAGTAAATACTTCATGTGCTACCTTTAAACAATTCAAAACTTAGTATCTCTTATTTGTGTCAATGTTTCATAGCTCATGAGGAAGTATGTGGTGTTTTATCTTTCAATCTTGTTGGGCAATTTCCACCAATGGACTAGTGGCTTCATCCGCTTATCCAATAATTTTGCAAAAAGAGCTGGCAATGGGATTCCCCAGTCCCAAATTAATTAAATTAAATAGACACTCCTCCATGGTATGTGATTGATGGACGGCACCCGAAGGATTCGGTTAGCCATGGCTTGTGTAAGCAAAGGTTGGGGGGAGTGTCATCATCATCATAAAGCTAAAATAAAAAGGCACTCCTTCATGGTATGAGATTGTTGGCGGGCACCCGAGGATTCGGTTAGCCATGGTTTGTGAAAGAAAGGTTGGAAGGAGTGCCACACAAAATGAAAATATTATGGGAGCCGCTCTTAGGAGGTTGTCCGGCAAGGGGTTAGAGTACCCGCTACCGGTCGTTGACAACAACAAACACCTCTCAAAATGTTACTTTTATTATCTCTATATGATTTCAAAGCTGAAAAAGCTCTAGCACATGATTTAATCCCTGCTTCCCTCTGCGAAGGGCTCTGTCTTTTACTTTATGTTGAGTCGGTAAACCTATTTCCCTCCATCTCAAGCAAGCATTTGAGTAGTTGTGATCAAACCATTATATTGTGATTTGCTTCATCATGTCTTTTATTCTTCCTTGTTTAGTACAAGTTTTATCTCGAATGAATATAGCTTTGCAAGTTATCAATGATCATGAGAAGACCATTATGATTGAGTATGCAAGTTGTGCCTTATAAACTTTAACATGAGAGCGCTGCTCAATGAGATAAATATAATCTATTAATTGTTCTCTGACCAAGAACGAAGTTTGCCATCACCAATTATGATTTCTCATGCACCTTTACTTGTGATTACCTTATACTTGTTTCAATATGAGTTATAAGAGGTTGTTTACTATAATGTCCTGTGTGAATGAATATGATGCTTCTTGTCCGTATTCTATTTATCGACTCTTCACTCCATAAACATGTGGTCATGTTTATCGAGTTCGGTTTCGCTTGGGGACAAGCGAAGTCTAAGCTTGGGGGAGTTGATACGTCCAATTTGCATCACTATTTTATATCATAATTTGTTGTTATTCATTGATATATTTCATATTGGGACACAATACTTATGTTATTTCATCTATTTTGCATGTTTCATCATTATTGGAGGATCGAACACGGAGCCGAGATTACTGCTTGGAAAAAGCACCGTCGAACGCAATATTTCGGAAGATCAAGCTGTGGAAGGAAATTATACCAAAAATCCTATTTTTCAAGATGACGAAGGAAGCCGGAAGGAGGAGCCGAGGAGGAGCCGGGGTGGGCCCACACCCTAGGGCGGCGTGGCCCGAGGCCCCGGCCGCGCCGCCATGTGGTGTGAGGGGCCCACGACCCCTTTCGCCTCCTTTTCTTCGCCAAACCCTTCGTCCCGAAGACCTAAGCCGAGAGGGGTACCTCACGAAGAGTTACGGCCGCCTCGCGGGGCGGAGAACACCGGAGAGAAAAGAGCTCTCCGGCGGGCGGGAATCCGCCGGGGAAATTCCCTCCGGGAGGGGAAATCGACGCCATCGTCACCGACATCGAGCTGGACATCATCACCATCACCATCATCATCATCTCCACCATCATCACCGCCGTCATCACCGCTGGACACCGTCACCGCCGTAGCAATTTGGGTTTGATCTTGATTGTTTGATAGGGAAACTCTCCCGGTATCGATCTATACTTGTTGTTGATGCTATTGAGTGAAACCATTGAACCAAGTTTATGTTCAGATTGTTATTCATCATCATATCACCTCTGATCATGTTCCATATGATGTCTCGTGAGTAGTTCGTTTAGTTCTTGAGGACATGGGTGAAGTCTAAATGTTAGTAGTGAACTATGGTTGAGTAATATTCAATGGTGTGATATTTAAGTTGTGGTGTTATTCTTCTAGTGGTGTCATGTGAACGTCGACTACATGAAACTTCACCATTTATGGGCCTAGGGGAATGCATCTTGTATTCGTTTGCTAATTGCGGGGTTGCCGGAGTGACGAAACCTAAACCCCGTTGGTATATCGATGCGGGAGGGATCGCGGGATCTCGCAGTTTAAGGCTGTGGTTAGATTTATTCTTAATTACTTTCTTGTAGTTGCGGATGCTTGCAAGGGGTATAATCACAAGTATGTATTTAGTCCTAGGAAGGGCGGTACATTAGCATAGGTTCACCCACACAACACTTATCATAACAATGAAGATTATTTAGCCGTATGTAGCGAAAGTACTAGACTAAAATCCCGTGTGTCCTCGAGAACGTTTGGTCATTATAAGTAAACAAACCGGCTTGTCCTTTGTGCTAAAAAGGATTGGGCCACTCGCTGCAATTATTTCTCTCGCATTTTACTTACTCGTACTTTATTCATCTGTTACATCAAAACCCCCGAATACTTGTACAGTGAGCATTTACAGTGAATCCTTCATCGAAACTGCTTGTCAACACCTTCTGCTCCTCGTTGGGATCGACATTCTTACTTATCGAAGATACTACGATACACCCCCTATACTTGTGGGTCATCAGTCCCACATGTCAGCCTGTATGAACGATAAAGCTTTCCTTTCTTAGAGTTTTTTATTACCCCCTAATTTCTGGCTACTTTCTTTTTTTCTTTTGATCTCAAGCCGCATTTGAAACGTTGGGACCGCTGATGCAAAATGGGACCCGCATGTCATCCTCTATGAAAGTATAGAGATGGTAAACCTAGAGGGGGGGGTGAATAGGTTTCTACAGATTTTAATTCTTTCTTTGCAATATTAGGCTTTGCGGAATATAAAGGTGAGCCTAATCCAAACTAGGTGAAGCAACCTATATGAGGATACAACTAACTCGAGCACGAAGGCTCTCACGAGCAGTTAAATCACAAGTAAGGAGTTCGGTTAGAGATAACCGATAGCACGCGGAGACGAGGATGTATTCCCGTGTTCCCTTGCTTTGCAACAAGGTACGTCACGTTTGGAGGAGTGGAGGTCCCACGAAGGATTCCCCGCACCACGAAGGCTCACCCTATTCTCCGGAGCCTATCCCACGAAGGAATAGCTCACTCACTTGTGGTAGACTTTGAGGTAGCCTCCAAACCTTCACAATCTTGCCCGGAGCAAATCCACGACCGGATGCTCCGGACTCCTCTTTCCCACCTAGGGTTTCCAAGGAACCCTAGGAAGCAAGCTTCTCAATGAATACAAGGGGGAATGAGATTTGGCTTGGTAGAACGGTAGATCAGGTCCTCCTCTAACAATTCCCAGGAGGGATTTGAGTTTGGGTGGAGGAGGAGGGAGATCTGAGGCTTTTGGTGTTTCTAGCAATGGAGTAAGAGAGAGAGAGAGCTCAAGAACAGCTTGTAGTGTAGTGCCTAGCTGTTCAGAGGTAGGAGAAGGCCTATTTATAGTGTTCTTCGAAATATGGCCGTTGGTCACTTGCCACCTCAGCTTTTCGCTCGAGAAACCCGGTTGACCGGACCACAGACCGGACTTCCCGGTGGTGAGGCCGGTCGGACCGGGCCAGCGACCGGATGCCCTTTGCATCGTCCTGGAGCTCCTCCGGTAGGCGCCCGGTTGGCACCCGGTTGGCGACCGGTCGACCGGGCCACGCGCCGGACTCTCCGGTTGGTAGGCCGGTTGGTCGGGCGGCAACCGGATTTGTTGGTTCCTCGTATGGAGCCCGGTTGGCGACCGGTCGACCGGGCCGTGCGCCGGACTCACCCCGGTTGGCGACCGGTTGGCCAGGCAGCACGCCGGACTGGCCGGTCTGTAGTCCGGTTGGACCGGGCTGCAGACCGGATTTCTGCTGTAGACCCCTTTTCGATTGTTGTTGAAGTGGGGGGTCTCCTTTAGCCTTGTTTTTCCTTTGATACACCATTTATGCCTCTTTGCCTAATACCTGAGATTATCCTTATAAACATATTAGGCCAAGTACTCTAGCACGGTGTCATTGTTACCAAAATAATGGATAAGGGTAAAATACCCTTACAATCTCCCCCTTTTTGGTATACGATGACAAACCGAGCTAGAGTCACAAATAGATATTATGATAAGTTCTAAACCTTGATTCCATATAAGATATTATGACAGCTCCCCCATAATGTGTGCACTTGGAGAATTTGCGTTTGAATGCAAAGTGCACCATTTGTGGAACATGAGAAGCTCCCCAATATCTTTAGGAAACAAGCATGGTATGGAGATGTGCATATCAAGATATATAAGCATAGCACACATAATCATCCTAACATAGAGTAGCACACATAATAGTCATCCATACACATCCATACATGAATTATTCGAAGTAGCAAATGGTTCTTGAGAAATCAAAGCAAATACGCACAAGCCATATAAAATCCAAATAAAGCAACTCCCATGGCTTGTGACAATCAAAGAACCCCGTGGTCCTAGACTCTACTCTCTTCTCCCCCTTTGGCACCGGAACACCAAAAAGGCGAAGAAAAGAGGACAGATGCTATCGCACCCATGAATAGAACTCATGCCCGGTCGAGTAGGAGCTCTCGCCATCATCGCGTGCAGCGTCATCACCTTCATCCTCATCACCATCATCAGCAGTAGGAGTAGGAGCACGAGCAGTCCTAGGAGGAAGGCTACCATGAGCATACATGGAGAAGTCGAAATTCTGGATCATCTCATCGGTAAGGAGAGGCATCTCCCACTGAGGTGCAACCACAGGCTCCATCTCCGGTCCAGAAGGAGGAACAGGGTGATTCCGTGAAGCCATGAACTCATTCTGTCGCCTCCGTGTCTCCTGGTTCACAGTAAGGCTCTGATGTGCAACATCATTGGTGTTCTTGCACATTTGCCACATGCTGGAGAAGAAGCGAGCGGCACCATGCTTGGGGCGCCGAGAGTAGCTGGAGCTAGCATCATTTTTTTTGCGGGAATACTATGTATTAATCAAGGAATAGGAGTATCATCCTTATTACAAGCTAGACGGATCTCTTCTGGTCCAGAACGGACCCAGAAGTTGGAACAAGTTTGGACACGCCCAAACTGAGCTAGACTATGGCTAACATTATTTATTATTCTACTGATGTGCACAAAGTGCACTCACTAGCTGACCTACAAAGACGCTTTACTTCAGTGACCAACCCAGCTACAGGTGATCTATTCAAATTCTCATCGTTGATCATCTGGACTGCCTCAAGGCAGTCAGTCTCCAGTATTATGGGGCAGTCTGTCCACTGCATGGCCAAGGCCAGACCCTCGACGCATGCCCTCAGCTCTGCTTCAATCGGACTGCCGCAAGAGTCAAGGTGCTGACAGGCGGAGAATATAACAGCACCTTGGTCATCCCGAAGTATCATGCCAATACCTCCTGAGTTTGCATCAGCCATCCAAGACCCATCTACATTAAGCTTCGACCAACCTGGAGCAGGTTTGGACCATTTAATTTGGTTGGCCTGCTTCTGATCCAAAGCTTTCTTCTTCCACAACTTGGCTGCATTGTGTTCATACTTCACCACTGTCTTCCCCTTTGCTGGATCCGTAGTCGGATTTTGCTTGATACATAGGAGAGAATCAACATAGCTGCATAAAAACCGGCGTGAGGCTTCTATCGGTGGAGCTGGTTTTAGGTGTACAACCTCATTGCGAACATGCCAGATCCGCCACCATGTCATCATCATCATCATTCGCACCTGCTCGGATGTTGATGAGAGGGCGTGTAATATCCATTCTGAGCCGGTGTTCTGGATATCTTCACATGCTGGTAGAGGCCAGACCTCCTTCATTGCACCCCATAGATCCCTCGCCATAGGGTATCTGCAGAAGACGTGGAACGTATCCTCCCGTTCCATGCCACAAAGAACACAAATGTCAGAGGTGACAATCTTACGTTTCATTTTATTCTCCCATGTAGCAAGGCTATTTGTGGCGACTCTCCAGGCAAAGACGCGTACCTTTGGGGGAGCAGGGCACCCCCATACCGTGTCCCAGACGGCACGGCGACCGTCCGGTGCCCTGCTCGCGGCGCACATGGTCGTGCGATGAATCAAGTCCCAAGCCACCTTATACGCACTGCTTACAGAGAATAAGCCCCGTCGGTCCGGAGCCCAGGCGATGATGTCTGCCACATTGCGCGGCGTTAAACTGATCTTCAGAATCTCCTCAATGTCCGCCTGCATGAAGTGCTTCTGTAAAAGGGTTCTATTCCATTCGCCGCTCTCTGTGATCAGAGCCGCGACCCGGCGTAGTCGGCAATCTCCCTGCAATGAAATGGGCCGGTATGAAGGAGGCCTTGGTAGCCAAGGATCGCGCCAGATACGAATCTGGCTGCCATCGCCCACCCTCCAGACTAGTCCCTTCTTCAGGAGTTCGAGCCCGTACGTGATCGCCTGCCAGGTCGAAGATGCATTTCCTGCAAACACAGTGTCCTCAAGACGACCGTTAGGATAATACCTTGCTTTTAACACCAAGGCACACAGGCTATAAGGCTTAGTTAGTAGCCTCCAAGCCTGTCTCGCCAATAGTGCTTGATTAAAGAGTCTAAAATCCCGAAAACCAAGGCCACCACAACGTTTAGGATGAGTGAGAGCATCCCAAGATCTCCAGTGAGTCTTTCTTTTTTCCTTTCTCTGATCCCCACCAGTAATTACGTACCATACTGTTCAGATCATCACATAGGGCCATGGGAAGTTTGAAAACACTCATAATGTATGTAGGAATAGATTGGGCAATGGACTTGATGAGTGTTTCCTTAGCAGCTTGTGAGGGAAAAGAATCACCCCACTCCATAAATCTTTTTGTCAATCTAACCTGCAAGTTTTGAAGCTTTCCTCTATTCATCCTTCCCTCCGGTGTTGGGAAGCCGAGGTATTTTGCTTCAAACTCCGGATGTTGTAGTAACAAAGTTCCTCTGATTACATCTTGTACTTCCGCCGGACAGCTCCTGCCAAACATGATGGAACACTTCTCCAGGTTGATCAACTGGCCGGTTGCCTGTGCATATGTGTTGATGAGCTCTCGTATTGCCGCCGCCTGCTGTGATTCAGCCTTGAAGAACAACAACGTATCATCTGCGAAAAGAAGGTGTGAAACCCCTGGGGCTCGCGGGCAGACCTTGACAGGAGTAATTGTGCTATTTGCCACACTTTGCCTTAGAAGGGCAGACAAGCCATCTGCTACAAGAAGGAATAAGAAGGGGGAGAGAGGATCTCCTTGCCGAAGCCCACGCGACGGTGTGAACGAATCCAAGATAGCTCCATTGAATTTTACTGAGTACCTCACCGTGGTGACACACATCATAATCCATTGCACCCACCGATGAGAGAAGCCTAACTTTTGCATCGCTCGCTCCAAGAATCTCCAGTCAACTCGATCATATGCCTTTGAGAGATCAAGCTTGTAAGCACAATAACTCTTTTCCGGATCCTTTTCTTGTTGTATGTAGTGGAAACATTCAAAGGCCAGAAGCGCATTATCCGTAATAAGACGGCCTGGCACAAATGCACTTTGATTAGGGGATATTATCTCATCCAACATTGGCCTTATCCTGTTCACCAAACATTTTGCCACTACTTTGTAGATGACATTGCATAGACTAATGGGTCTAAACTCAGTCACTTTTGTTGGATGATCCACCTTTGGTATTAGAAAAATGGTAGCATCATTTACACCACTAGACATAACACTTGTTCTGAAAAATTCTTTTACAGCAGGGATAACTTCATCCTTTAAGACACCCCAATTGCGTTGGAAGAACCGTGCAGGAAAACCATCTGGCCCTGGTGCCTTTAATGGCCCAATTTGAAACAGTGCGTCCGCAATTTCCTTGTCCGAGAATTCTGCACACAATCTCTTATTCATATCTTCTGACACCCTCTCCTCTAAAAGAGATAAAACCGGCGTATGATCTAGGGAACGATCGGCCGTGAATAGATGCTGAAAATAGTTATTAAACAGTTGTCCCATGCTCTCCTGGTTAGTGTGCACCATTCCATCATCGGCAATAATTTGTTTAACTTTATTTTTCCGTGCCCGCCACACAGCCTTACTGTGAAAGAATTTGGTATTTCGATCGCCTTCACGCAACCAGTCAATGCGTGATCGCTGCATCCACATCATCTCCTCTCTATATAAGAGTTCATTCATACTATCTGTAACACGCCTTATCTCCTCTCTGTCAGCATTCATGTTCATGAGTTCTTCTAGGCGGGACCGGGATTTTTCAAGTTGTGCCTTGACGCTTCCAAATTTTTCCTTACTCCATATTTGCAGGTGTTGCATGACCCTGCCAAGGCCCTTTCTGACCTCACCCAGGTTGTTCTTTGGACCAGCAGCAGCCCACGCATTCTCTATATGCTCAGGTAGGCTAGCCTCTCTCTCCCACATTACTTCATATTGTCTCCGTCTTGGTCGTGGACCTGCATCCTCCTCTTTCTCACACTTCAAAATGATTGGCGAGTGATCAGAACAAGGCGTGACCCTATGCACAACAGTTGCTTCAGAAAAGATGTTACGCCACTGATTGTCAGCTACAGCCCGATCAAGTCGCACACGAACGTTGCCTCGCCCCTTTCTTTTGTTGTCATAGGTGAATGGCAGGCCAACAAAGCCCAGATCAACAAGGCCACAAATCTCCAACGTATCTCTGAAAGCTAACATCTGTGACTCCGGTCTTTGGCAAGCTGAGAAATGTTCAAAAGACCACATCGCCTCATTAAAATCACCGAACACACACCAAGGCAAATCAGACTCCTTTTTCAGATTTTGTAGAAGCGACCACATGAGATGTCTGTTTTCAGTTCGTGGTTCACCGTAGACACAAGTGAGGCGCCACATAGGTTCATTATCAGAGACTCGCACATGTACGTCAATGTACCTTTCGCAGCTTGATTGGACCTCGACATGCAGTTTATCACACCAGAACAGAGCCAGCCCACCACTTAGACCGTCGCTATCAACCCCGGTAAAACCTCGCAATCCTAGCCTTCCACGCAAACGACGAACCTTCTCAGCCTTCTGTCTAGTTTCGCTCAGGAAAACAAAACGCGCCCGGGTGTCTCTAACGAGATCACCCAACTCCCGAACTGTCGGTTTGTTGCCAGCGCCCCGACAGTTCCATCCACAACAATTCATTGCTCCTGACGGGGCGCAGCCTGCGTCCCCGTCAGTTTATCAGCGGCCCCTGGGCTGATTGCCTCCAAAAATTCGATCCCCTCCATAGGCCTCCTTCCTTCCACGTCAGACAAAGATGTCTTGACTCGGCCTTTTTTCTGAACGTTCCCCTGGTTCTCGTACCGATGGATTACTATAGCTCTCTCTGACTCCGCCTCTTCATCTGTATGGCTTGCAAACCGCTTCCCTAAAACTGATGAAACCTCCGGCATAGCTGTATCTGAACTGTTCTCCGACGGTTCCCAAGAGCTCAGACCTCGTAACGCCGGAATCATATCACAGCTGCCCATGGGAAAGAGAGGTTTAAGCATTGCCAGTGGCGGGACTGTCAAAACTGGTACCCCGTTTTGTGGCACAATATCCTCCAGTGCGGGCATTTTCTCGATAGTTTCCTTTGTCATTCTATCTCTCTGATCCCACATCCTCTCTCTAATTTCTGATAGGGATTCATTTGGGAACTGGACCTGTAAGGCACGCAACATCACTGACAGATCAAGGTCTTCTTGTCCATCTCCCTGCCTCTCATTTATATCAAAGCCATCACGTGCATCCACTGCTTCAGGGACCTTGTTTGCTACACGTGTGTAGACTGGCCTATTCTTGCGAGCTGACGGCATACCCAAAGTTTCTGAATTTTCATCACTCATTGAGAAATCAATACCCCTCTTTGCTGATGCATGTGCAGCAGGTGGTTCATATGCCTCCCTATACTCAAATTTGCGCATCGGAGAACAGCGTAGGCTAGAGTCATATGCTAAGGATGGGACGCCCAACCTCTTCTTCTCACAAACTGTATCATTATGCCCGATAAAACCACACCAAAAGCAGAAATAAGGAACCCGCTCATACCGCAGTAAATAGGTTGAATGTGTCTCTGGTCTTCCTTTCACTCCGGTGGTTATTTTCTGCTGCAGCCTTTTATCTATGGGGATGTCGATACGGACACGCAAGAAATCTCTGAACTTGGAGCCTGAATTATCAGCATCCACAACTATCACCTTACTAAGTCTGCTCCCCCACTTTATACCATTCTCCTTTGTTTGCTTGTCCCAGGGAACATCATATATTTTCACCCATATAGGGACTGAAGTTAGATCAGTTGCCGATGGCCTTGCAGTTCCATCAAGTGCCTTGACCATCAGGGCATTGCCAAGATGTATCCAGGGTCCTCCTTCCACCACAAACTTAAAGTCTCCCTCAGAGAATAAGGTGATTGTAAACCACTTAGGTTTGATCGGTGCAAACACCACTCCTGTCCGCAGCCGCCATACCTTTTTGAAGTGATTCTTCAGTGTTTCTGCAGATGGTGACGTCTGCCCCAGGTACCTTCCCACCAGCCGCCATGGCACCGATGCAGGGGCCGTCGCCTCCTCTGGGTCCTCCTCGATGAACACATCGTCCTCCATATCCACCTCGCCGCCAAGTAATTCCTCTTCATCAGCTCCCAATACCTCCAATTTTGGCGCATGCCAATTGCTTGAGCTCACTTCCTCCACCTCGTATTGATCGCTGATGGCCGGTTTCTCCTTCAACAGCAACATACGCCTGCCAATCGACTTCGGGTGGGTAGGTTCCTCAGCGGATCCCCCTTGTTCACCCCCATCGTTGGTAGCCGCCATCGCCGACGTTGGACAAACCTTGCCTGGATCTGGAACGAACAGAGGATTGAAGAAAGCCTTAGATCCGTTTGAGGCTTGCAGAGGCGTAGTCCTCCCCTTTAAGTTCCTCTCACGGTCGTGTTCCATCCGAATTCCACCAGATTTACTGCCAAGACCGATACCCACACGATTCCCCTCCGTAGACTTCAAAATCCTCTCAAAATCCTTTTGGTAACTCATACTCTAATGCTCCCGATCTCGATAAAAGGCGGCGGCCGCGCAGTCGCCTGCGAGTCGCCTAACCTCTTCCTGGATCGTAGCTAAACGGTTCAATGAGGCCCCTAGAGCTAGCATCATGATCATGGTGTTCCTTGGAACGGCGCTCAGTGGAGGGCATCATGGAGGGAACGTCCGGACGAGTGGCCTCCTGAGTGGGGAACCTGAATGGGTCCATGATGACTCTTTCTCCAAGAGTGTTGAGAGGAGCGGGAACAATGTAGTTGATGAGCCGCTGAACATACTGAGCATAGTTGGGGGTCATGCGGTCCATAACTGCACGCTTCAATTCACAGTGAATAAGATCACAGCCATCGATCTTCCTTACCCTGTCAGGATGACAATAGTACATTAGATTTAGGTGATAGTTCATGACTTCACTGGTGTCGCCAGACTTGCTGATGAGGCTCTCACGGAACATCTTGGCAAGGACAAGATATGAGTAGTACATCCCAGAGATAGTGGGAGGTCCAGGTGTAGGGTTCGCAGGATAGCAGAAGGAGATGTCACCCTTAGTAAGCTTAGACCGTGAATGAATCTTGTACCCTGGAGCACTGTCACCACCACAACCCATGGCTGCACGGAACTGAGAGTAGGTGCATGAGTACTTCTCCTTGCCAGTCATCCAGGTGATGGTGCGGTCCGCATCATCATGGAAGAAAACGGTGCAGTGGAACTGACGGACTAGGAGAGGACAAAAGGTAGGATCCTCTTGTTCATCATCGGGCTTTAGGCACACAAGGTCATATAGTCCCATACCCTTCAAGGTTTCAACCACAAAGCGATACTTTGTGGCTTCATGCAAGGCAAGCTCGTCAGGATTGATGGCCTTGGGCATCACAAGATCACCATTCTTCATAAACTCATGAGAATCATAGAAACCATCCCATAGGGCTGCTTGTGTCTTGGTCCAGAAGAACTTGTCCCCACGAGTGTAAGTCCGTTGCTCAAAGCGATACGGATTCACCATCCTCATTTCCTGCCACTCAACACGGTTTGCATTCCCAACATTGAAAGTTGGCACTATTTCATCATCCTCTTGGGCGGCATGCTTATCCTTTTTCTTGCCACCAACTGACTTGGTCCTACCCCCAGCTGAGCTGCCAATGTCAGTACCTTGATGAGCTTGAGGAGGTACACGACCACTAGAACGGCGGGAAGGAATGTCACCAGTCCATCCTCTCTTGGCAACAGTGCCACGTCCCTCACCACTCCAACTACATGTGAATGCGAAAATAGAGCGAGAATAGCAGTGGGGTAAGTGTACATGTCATCAATAAGAGGGAAGCCAAAAAGCATAGCATATATCCAAGTGTATTGATGAAATTGTGCGAAAACTGGGCGATCCGGCGCACAGGCCGGTCCAACCGGGCAGCAGACCGGACGAGCCGGTTGGCGACCGGTTGACCGGGCCGCACGCCGGGCCGGCCGGTTGAGCGGCCGGTTGACCGGGCTGGTGACCGGATCTGTCGATTTGTGAAGTTGTGCCCAGATTTTCTAACACAAAATCATGCAAAAACTCATAAACTTGAATATAGACTATAGCAATAGAGTGGAGTAAGTGCATTGTGTTGTGAGACTCTCTAAAGGCATGAGGACTTACAAACCCTAACCCTAACCCTAAAATTTCCCAAAATCTTGTCAAGAAATTGCAATGTGTGATGAGGACTAGAGAATAGGGAGAAAGGTAGATCACATTACCCGAAGACATGGTCCTCCTTGATCAAGAGAGCAAGAAGAACACTAGGTAGGGCTTGAAACCCAAGAACTCCAAGATTTCCCAAAATAGCTTGAGAGGGACCAAATCCTTTGGTGGAGATGTTCCAAGGGGCCCGATCTATAGTTTGGTGAAGTTTGGGGGGATTCTTGTGGTGGGAAGGCCCTAGAGCTTGGTGGAGGTGATGGGGGCGGCGGCAATGGAGGTGTGGGAGTTGGGGGGTAATGAGGAAGAAGACCCCAAGGGGTATCCTCTTCCACACATAACAGGCCGCGCGGCCGGTCGGGCGCCCGGTCGACCGGACCTGGCGCCGGCTGATCCGGCCCAGAGGCCGGTCCAACCGGGCCAGAGACCGGCCACCCAGTTTTGTCTCGTTTTTGCCTCGTTTTGCCCCTATGCTTTGTGTAAGTGTGTGTGAATGCTCAGATGATGACATGTACATATAGATAGATAGATGATGATGAGATGAGCATAGACATGGGGTTGGAAACACAAAGTTCTCTAGGCATACCCATTGGAGAGAAAATCCAAACAAGATGTAAATAGCAACAATGGGCATGATTCGAAGTATATATCAAGAATCATAAGTCATTTTTGAACTAAGTTTTGCAATAAGATCATTTGGCCTTACATAGTCAAATCAAGTTGTAATGAAGGCTCAATGAGGGGCGGAGGATTACTCCCCCTATGTGAAAGCGCAAATGTCATGAGACCGCGAAGAGACATGCTTGGGTCCATATAATGACATTGGGTCTATTTATGTTGCACACATAGGTATGCATCTTACCAAGACATGGTAGGATGACTATACCCATATGTGCTATGCCTCTAAGCTAGATAGCAAGATAAATGCAAGAATATAGTGCAAGAAGTTAATCAATCCAAGTTTTTAGGATCAAGAATACCAAGTTCTCCTCTCAAGTTAACAAAGCGGGCTTCATCCAAAGGCTTAGTGAAAATATCCGCCAATTGGTAGGTTGTTCCCACATGAGTGAGATCAATATCCTTATTGGCAACATGATCACGTAGGAAGTGATGGCGAACGTCAATATGTTTGGTGCGACAATGTTGAACCGGGTTATTGGCGATCTTAATTGCACTTTCATTGTCACAAAGAAGAGGCACCGTACCAAGAGACACACCATAGTCTTTCAAGGTTTGCTTCATCCATAACAATTGAGTGCAACAAGATGCCGCGGATATGTATTCGGCTTCGGCGGTGGATAAAGCGGTGGAGTTTTGTTTCTTGGATGACCAACTCACCAATGACCGGCCAATAAATTGGCAAGCCCCGGAGGTAGACTTCCGGTCAACCTTATCACCGGCCCAATCGGAATCCGAATAGCCAATGAGTTCAAAGGTTGACCCCTTTGGATACCATAGCCCGAGAGTAGGAGTGAGAACAAGGTATCTTAGAATCCGTTTGACCGCCATTAAATGGCTCTCCTTGGGAGCAGATTGAAAACGAGCACACATCCCTACACTTAGCATGATATCCGGCCTAGAGGCACAAAGGTATAGCAAGGATCCTATCATGGAGCGGTATACCTTTATGTCCACATCCTTCTCACCGTCACATGAGCCAAGTTGCCCCTTTACGGGCATGGGTGTCTTCATTGGGCTTGCATTGGTCATGTTGAATTTCTTGAGCATGTCCTTCACATACTTTTCTTGAGAGATGAAGGTGCCTTTTGCAAGTTGCCTCACTTGGAAGCCTAGGAAGAACTTCAACTCTCCCATCATGGACATCTCAAATTTCCTAGTCATCAATAGCTCAAAAGCTTTGTTATGATTGGGGTTAGTTCCACCAAAGATAATATCATCAACATATATTTGACATATAAATAGGCCACCCCTTTAACCCGCTTGGTGAAAAGGGTGGAATCGACCGTACCCATGCAAAACCCATCATGTAGTAAGAAATCCCTAAGGAACTCATACCAAGCACGTGGAGCTTGCTTGAGACCGTAGAGTGCCTTATGAAGTAAATACACGTGGTTGGGTCGGCATGGGTCTTCGAAACCCGGGGGTTGAGCCACATATGCGGTTTCTTTTAGAGGACCATTCAAAAATGCACTTTTCACATCCATTTGATATAGTTTGAAATTGTGGAAAGATGCAAATGCAAGCAAAAGACGAATAGCTTCAAGACGGGCTACCGGCGCAAAGGTATCCTCAAAATCCATACCTTCTATTTGGGCAAACCCTTGCGCCACTAACCTTGCTTTGTTTCGTATGACAATGCCATTCTCATCTTGCTTGTTCTTGAATACCCATTTGGCCCCAATAACATTGATGCGATGATCTTTGGGTCTCTCAACTAGAGACCACACTTCATTACGAGTGAAACACTCCAATTCTTCTTGCATGGCAATTACCCAATCCAGATCAACTAAGGCTTCATGTACCTTGAGTGGTTCAAAACTAGACACAAAAGCATGGTGTTGACAATAAGTGATAAGTAATGCTACCAAGGACTTGATCAACTTTCATGTCACTTGCCCTTGTAGCGGCCTTGATCTTCCGAATGGTTCCTTCATGATCAATGAATTAATCCCTTGCTAGTACTTGAACATGAGGGATCACTTGAGCTTGATCATGAGTTGTGGATGTCTCTTGATCATCATCATGGTCTTGCTCAATGGAATGAGGACTTTCTTCTTGTTCTTCGGAATGTGACTCATCTTGAGTGGAGGATGGTTCTTGAGTTGCACTTGATGGTTCGGCTTGAGTTGAGCTAGGCTCCACTTGAGCCGTGCTTGATACTTCTACTCCAACATCATTATGAACTTCTATGGGCCGGATGTGTCTAATGCCCATATGCTTGATGGCACTAGATGGATCATGATCATTACCTGCAACACATGTAACAACTGGTGGGCCTCTTGCTTTGCGGTCTCATAAAGAGCTGATTGGATCAAATCGGTTCCCTCTTGGAGTACTATGATCCGATCCCACAACTCTTTAGCGGAGACAATGTCATCGACTTGATCAAGGAGCTTGCGGTTGATGCCACTTCTAATCTTGTCACGTGCGGAGGCATTGAGTTGACGGTTGTAGAACTCGGTGGAGGTCAACCGAATAGGATCTTTTGGCTCCGGATGTCCATGAACAATGATCTCCCATAGCTCCACACTGCAGCTGCGAATATGAGATTCCATAGCAGATTTCCAATGAGGAAAGTGAGTTCCATCAAAATGGGGAACGGTCACACTATGGTTTATATGAGGCATGGGTGAAGTGTTTTTGGGATAGTCATGGTTGACTTCATGGAAACTTCCTTGAGAGACCGAAGCCCCACCAGGATTCCCATTAGTCAAGTTCTTAAGCATGGCAGTCATCTGTGCCATTTGGCTTTGTAGGTCATCCTCCTTTTTCTTCTTCTCGGCATCATATGCCAAGAATCTAGATTTCATTTCTCTAACCGAAAGGTTAGAGTCTTCATCTAGACCCTCGAATAGTTTTTCCATCTCACTCTTAAGGCGGTGAAGCCCTTAATAAGAGTCCAGCCTCTGATACCAATTGAAAGTATAGAGATGGTAAACCTAGAGGGGGGGGTGAATAGGTTTCTACAGATTTTAATTCTTTCTTTGCAATATTAGGCTTTGCGGAATATAAAGGTGAGCCTAATGCAAACTAGGTGAAGCAACCTATATGAGGATACAACTAACTCGAGTACGAAGGCTCTCACAGGCAGTTAAATCACAAATAAGGAGTTCGGTTAGAGATAACCGATAGCACGCGGAGACGAGGATGTATTCCCGTGTTCCCTTGCTTTGCAACAAGGTACATCACGTTTGGAGGAGTGGAGGTCCCACGAAGGATTCCCCGCGCCACGAAGGCTCACCCTATTCTCCGGAGCCTATCCCACGAAGGAATAGCTCACTCACTTGTGGTAGACTTTGAGGTAGCCTCCAAACCTTCACAATCTTGCCCGGAGCAAATCCACAGCCCGGATGCTTCCGGACTCCTCTTGCCCACCTAGGGTTTCCAAGGAACCCTAGGAAGCAAGCTTCTCGATGAATACAAGGGGGAATGAGATTTGGCTTGGTAGAACGGTAGATCAGGTCCTCCTCTAACAATTCCCAGGAGGGATTTGAGTTTGGGTGGAGGAGGAGGGAGATCTGAGGCTTTTGGTGTTTCTAGCAATGGAGTAAGAGAGAGAGAGCTCAAGAACAGCTTGTAGTGTAGTGCCTAGCTGTTCGGAGGTAGGAGAAGGCCTATTTATAGTGTTCTTCAAAATATGGCCGTTGGTCACTTGCCACCTCAGCTTTTCTCTCGACAAACCCGGTTGACCGGACCACAGACCGGACTTCCCGGTGGTGAGGCCGGTCGGACCGGGCCAGCGACCGGATGCCCTTTGCGTCGTCCTGGAGCTCCTCCGGTAGGCGCCCGGTTGGTGCCCGGTTGGCGACCGGTCGACCGGGCCACGCGCCGGACTCTCCGGTTGGTAGGCCGGTTGGCCGGGCGGCAACCGGATTTGTTGGTTCCTCGTATGGAGCCCGGTTGGCGACCGGTCGACCGGGCCGTGCGCCGGACTCGCCCCGGTTGGCGACCGGTTGGCCGTGCAAGCACGCCGGATCGGCCGGTCCGTAGTCCGGTTGGACCGGGCTGCATACCGGATTTCTGCTGTAGACCCCTTTTCGATTGTTGTTGAAGTGGGGGGTCTCCTTTAGCCTTCTTATTCCTTTGATACACCATTTATGCCTCTTTGCCTAATACCTGAGATTATCCTTATAAACATATTAGGCCAAGTACTCTAGCACGGTGTCATTGTTACCAAAATAATGGATAAGGGTAAAATACCCTTACACTCTATGTACAATAAAAGTTTCTTTTCTTGGATTATTTTTCACCCTCAGATTTTTGGTCACTTGCCTTTTTCTTTCGATCTCATGCCGCTTTTGAAAACGTTGAGGAACCTGCTGGCTCATGGGACCCGCATCCATCCTCTATGTACTATAAAAGTTTCTTTTCTTGGATTTTTTTCACCCTCTGATTTTTGGCTATTTCCTTTTTCTTTTGATTCCCTGCCGCCTTGGAAACATTGAGTAACCTGCTGACTCATGGGACCAGCATGTCATCCTCTATGTACAATCAACTTTCTTTTTTCTTTTGATCTCAAGCCGTATTTGATACGTTGAGACCGATGCTGCTAAATGGGACCCGCATGCCATCCTCTATGTACAATAAAGTTTCTTTTCTTGGATTATCTTTGGCTCCTTATATTTTGTCACTTGCCTTGTTCTTTCGATCTCATGTCGCCTTTGAAACGTTGAGTAAGCTGCTGGCTCATGGGTCCCGCATGTCATCCTCTACGAACAATAAAAGTTTCCTTTCTTAGAGTTATTTTTGACCCCTAATTTCTGGCTACTTCCTTTTTCTTTTGATCCCCTGCCGCCTTTGAAATGTTGAGGATTCTGCTGGCTCATGGGTCTCACATGTCAGCCTCTATGAACAATAAACCTTTCCTTTCTTGGAGTTATTTTGACCTCCAATTTCTGTCTATTTGCCTTTTTTAAGGGATTTCTATTTCCGTGCCCTCCGTTCCTTAGTTGTGCTCAGTTTTCCCCAGCTCCTTAGTTTTTCCTCAGTTTTCCCCAAGTGCTTGTTTGAAACCCGCAGAAGGCAGCTCAGACGGCAGGATTCCCGTTAAGTTGACCGCTCCGTGCTGACGTGTGGGGCCGTGTCGTGTGGGCCCGCGTCGCGTGGGGCTGGTAGAAAGGGACCGCGTGGGACAGGACGAGATAGCGTTTGGTTGCACGTGACCAGGAGCTGGGTTTTGCCTCTCTCGGCCATTGGCATTTCCCTTTTAAGAGTACCTTTTCTCGCCTCCTTCTCTCTCGCCTTTTTTCACCTAATTAGTATCAAATCTAGGGAAGCTTGCATTTCTGTCTTTCTTCAATTATTATTTGTGCCTTTTGGCCCTCGTTGTTTGCCCAATATGGCAGACAAATCTAGTAGGGAGCCCAATCTAGTACTCCATCTCGGTCCATATGTATGTAGTTAAATCTAGAAGCAAATCTACAGGGAATGTACGATAAATTCACAAGGTCATATAGTAGAATAGGGATAGATAATATAGATAATAAGCTGCATTCAGCAGCCAAACATAGTAGGGTTCGAGGTTCTTCACAGCGAAGTACAAGCACCATCATACTAACAACATAACAACGAGGGATCCCTAGCTAACAACAAAGGGATCCCAACAACAAAATGGAGGAGGCAGCAGCAGCACACGTCCAGGACTCCGCCTACCCCATCCGCCTCTGCCTCCACTTGTTGCTCCCCTTGGGAGCCTTGGGCTTGGAGCGGAGGCATGCGCCCGCCGGAGATCTCGACCCGCTGGATGCTGCGGAGGTGCATGCCGAGCGCCAAGTGCTTGGCGCGGAAGGAGTTGGGGTTCACCGACGCGCCGACCTTGGGGTTGGTGTGGCCGATGTTCTCGGCATGCGTGAGGACGCAGTTTAAGTCAGTGCCGCCGAGCCTCCTAGTGCGAAGGGGCACTCGTAGACACCCTTGGCGACGTCGAGGTAGGAGACGTACGGCCGACCTGCAGCCTCCGCAGCACACTGGCGAGTCTTGACATCATGGTGCTCGTCGTCGCTGCCGACATCGCTGCCAGGCAGCTGATCCATATCAAACGGGAATTTATTAGTGAATGAGTTGCAAACGTGCATGATAACAAAGTTAGGAAAAACAGAGGCAGCCTCAGTTAGAGTGGACACGATTATATGTCTACAGGGACGGTGTAAGCGAACCAAAGCTCATGCACAACAGATTTGTACTACGTAAATGGTTCGTTGAACCCTCCCTGTAAAAATCTGTGCCCACTCGATTCATCATAGGCAAAGAAACAGATTCCGGATCTGAACTTGAACACATTCCAGATTATTTGCAAAATTAAACGGTTGATATCTTTTGATTCGTGCATAAAATAACTGATTGAGATCCTATGATTACTTGCATAAATTAACTGATTGAGATCCCATTATTACTTGCATAAATTAACCAAACGGCCGAACCCCAAATATTAAACGAAATCAAGGAGGGATCAAAGCAAAATGGAATAAAATCGGCGCAAATATTAGCCCAATACTCATCCATCCACAGATCCATCTACACCAGCACAAATAGGGTTCAAAAAGGAATGGGGAACAAAAAAGGAAGCAAACCGTAGTTACCTCGTTCCATGGGTCCTCTATGCAGGTGTCGTAGCGGTTCGGGGCGGGACGTACGGCACCGGCTCGTAGGGGTCCCATCCCGGCGGGATCCGACCGCGACCGGCGGCAGCAGCCTCCGATGCACCGGCGGAGGCGGCGGCGACGTACGTTGAGGGGACGGCGGCGACGTCCGTTGAGGGGACGGCGTCGAAGAGGGAGGCGTCGCGCTTGGAGCCGACAGCGCCGTGGACGATGGGATTGGCATTCTCCTTGTCCATCTCGCCGGCAAAGGAGAGGGAGAGGGAGAGGGTTTTTTGCTTTGGAGAAGATGATGGGACGTGAGGGAGGCGGCGTTGCGTAGGCGAGTGAGAGTGACAGAGATAGTGGGAGGAGGTGTCTATAAAGGCAAGGGGTGGTTAATGCGACCCGCGTCCTACGCGTCCATCGCTGCACGTCTGCACGTCTTGGACTTCTGCAATGCACCACGCGTCCACGATTGCACGTCTTCGACTTCTGCACCGCGACCGGCGTCTACGCGTCAAATATTGCACGTCTTTCATTTCTGCACCGCAACACGCGTCCTCGAGTCTAACCCTGGAAATTTAGATATACTCAGGTATAACCTCGAGCATTATACTAGCATTTTTTGTGTGCTCAGTTTTCCCCTTGAGTGCTAATACCGGCTAGTGCAATATGCTCAGTTTTACCCTCAAGTAGCTGGTCAACAGTACAGTCAACAAATGGGATTAACTAGTTAAATGAGTCATTTAATGTGCAAAAATTCCGAAAAATAGTGGCACATACTCATGGAGTCTTTACCACAAATTGCCAGTTCTCAAAACATAGATAAGTCATAGATAAATCAAGTTTTAACACAAATTGCCACTTCTCAAAGGCCTTCTCAAATCACCTAGTAGCTATGAAGGTGCATGGTTTTCCACAATAAGCCCTTCCCAAAACAGACTTTCCCCAAAATATACTTTGTCTAAATGAGGCCACAATTCTCACACTCATGTATATTTGTATTGCAAATAGTTTGAGATAGGCCAAGATGGGTTTTATTGTACAAAACACGCATTTTCCATTTTTTAAATCTCATATTTGAATCCCTTAGTCTCGTTTATTACATAGGTGCCCTTGGTTTCTTGATACTACTCAGTTTTGCCCTCTCCCTCCACAAATTCTCTCACATGTGCAACATTGCCCTGATTGGTCTAGCCCATGTCACGCGGATCGTGCCCGCCGACCGTTGATCGTATGATCTAACGGGCAGGATAACCCCTCTCTCTCTCTGTCGGCGGTTACTTTCCACTCTCTAAGTATGCTAAAGGGCGGTTTTCTGTATTTATTTTCACGCGCTAAAAATTATAAACTCTTTTAGGCATTACTTTTCACGCAAAAAATGATAAACCATCACCGATTTGTTGTAGCCATAAATTTTCACGCAAAAAATGATAAACCGTCACCGATTTGTTGTAGCCATTAATTTTCACGAAAATCCCAAATGATAAACCATCACCGATTTGTTGTAGCCATTAATTTTCACGCAAAAAATGATAAACCATCACCGATTTGTTGTATCCATTACTTTTCACGCAAAAAAATGATAGACCATCACCGATTTCTTGTAGCCATTACTATTCACGGTAAAAATGATAAACGAACCAATCTATCTATCTCTCGTATTTGAAGTTTGGAAGGGTTCACCATCTAGTTATGTTAACTTTCGAGGTTTTGACCTGAAAACAAATGGGTATTATAAAGGGAAATAAAAGTTCAAAAAAATGTAAAAACGAAACAATCTACCTATCTTTGTATAGAAGATCGTCCGTATGATTTTTGAGGTCATTTAGAGAAGGTAGAAAAAATCCCTTTTGAGAAGGTCGAAAAAACCTAACTTGTTACAAAAGCTGGTTTCAGTGAGACCTAACCAAATTTGGCATACATTATGCCATATCTATAACAACAAGGAGTATCTAAAAGGGAAAGTTTCACAAAATTTGAAATTTATGGCGAAAAGGATGCCATACATGATGCTGTTTTTCGAGGTTTTGACCTGAAAATCAATTGGATATTATAAAGGGAAATAAAAAGTTCGAAAAATATAAAAACGAAACAATCTATCTATCTATGTATAGAAGATCAGCTGTATGAAATTTGAGGTTATTTAGAGGAGGTAGAATAAATCACCTTGTTAGAAAAGCTGGTTTCAGTGAGACGAAACTGGCATGCGTTTAAGCAAAGTGATTTTTTCGAACATCTCCAAATGATCCCAAATTTTCCATACATGATGCCATACGTGTAACAACAAGGAACCCTATCTAAAAAGTGTCAAAAAAGTTTGCCCAACCGTATAGCTCTATCAAAAAGAACCTCACCATGGCGCTAGTATAATTTTGGGCTTAGTTACAAACTTTCGTTACCTAACCTTCAACACGAAACTTGTTTCAAATCACTTTTGGCGTACAAGAAACAAATCCCTCCTTGATTCGAGCACCACAACCTCCAAACTTTGCCGATGCCGATATCGGCATGGTCAGAACGGCTATGCTCGACGCCACTGCTAGGTCCCCTTCGGGATGCAACCTCAATCCCGTCCCCTCATTCGATCACGGACACACCAGAGATACCGCCGAGGCCAATGCCGAACGTACATGCTGATGCCAATGCCGAACATGCATCCACGCCGATGTGGGCACGGCCACGCCTCCCCGCTATTCTGGACGCCACAGACCACCGCGAGGTCTTTCCCTTCGCCACCACACTCTTCTAGCACCCATCTATACACGCCAGAAAGGAGAGACACTAGTTTTCTCTACATTGCTCGCGTTCGTGTCGGACACGGTCAGTCAAAGTTTTGAGGTAGTCGTCGATGTCGTCGACCATTTCTTCTCTTCTTTGCATGGTTAAACGCGTCTAGTTCATATCTATCTAATGCGTCTGGTCTCTCCTCATGCAGTTCTTTGTGGACGTCGATCTCATCTCGGCACCCCGCAGACCACCTCCTCCGTGCCATCGCTGTAGAGCTCCGTTTAAAAATCTATTCCTACCCGTGTATTGCCCCTTGTATCAGCGCCATGGCCCACTTGTCATTCGATATACCGAAGCCCCACTCGTGCGTGTTTTGGTCAGGGATACATCGATGCTTACGGTCAAACAAAGATGGATGGTCTGACGTGTCTTTGCGGGCTCTACATGGCCGGTCAACCGTCGGGAAACCGACCGTTACAACATCTGTGATGGTTTCAGACAAGGTCTTGGGGAAAACTGAGGAAAAACTAAGGAGCTGGGGAAAACTGAGCACAACTAAGGAACCGAGGGCACGAAAATAGAAATCCCTTGATCCTATACCAATTGCGGTCTTCTTATACCCGCTATGATTTCACCTATCATCTTCCTTCTTTCAGGGTTTATTTTGCAAGAAAACCACTAGCTGACACTATGAATATAGTATCCTGAGTGATTCTCATGCATTCCCTCTTCTATATTGACTATGGATCTGCCTCAGCTTCACCATAATCATCATATTTCTCACCTTCATGCTTCTCATGTACTAAAATGCTCCTTTGTTGAGGCTAAGCATGGGTTTTGTTTCGTACTTCCATCAGAGTATTGTGGTTACTTCCCACAACTTTGCTTCCTTTTTTCTGACGAACATTCATCTTGTCTTCAAACTCTTCAGGATTCGTCACTTCCTCACATGAATGCCATTACCCTCTAGATCTATAGCATCAAGTAAGAACTTGATATTGCAACATGCACTTGCATATCAAAGTCGAACTTCATGTATGGATCTAATCAATCAATGAAAATCCAATAAAAGCCAAGAAGATTCAGCTTTGTGCATATAATACACACCATCATAAGCCTGAATATAATAGTTGAGTAGGACATCTCTAAACATCATGCTCTGATGTGTAGTATATAACACCACATAAGATAGGTTTATATCATGATACTTAGCACGTATATATGGCATTCTACTATTTGTCTTGACATTTACCTCAATTGCACAATTGCAATGAGATAAACTTGAACAAATTGGTCCAGAATGGTTGTGGTTGGCCTAATTTCCTTTGGAAGTATTAGCTTTTACTTCCATTTTGTTGAGGACTACTACACATGCTATCTCTAGATTCTAACATAGTTACTCTAAACACATAACTATAGGAGTATAGCTCCTATATTTCCATGTGTTTCTACAATGTGGATATGGTCCTGGTATACTTGGCACAATTGCCATGGTTTTGGATCAATAATCTTGCATTGTTGTTTAACATCTGACTTCTTATTGTACTCCTCCTAAGTATTTAATTATGATGTTCTTGTCCATCACCTAATGACTCTCAGGTGGATCATATGTGATTACTATCTCTACCATGTAAGTAGACATATTTTATTCCTATCCGTCTTCCTTACCTCCCATGATTGACTCATCATGGTCTATACTACCTCATATAACTTATTTTTATTACCTACTATCAATTGTTTCACAAGTTTGGATAGATTTTACTTACCCATTACTTGTCTTGGTATGCACCTTCTAATAGGATATCTTTATTATATACACATCTTCATCACTTGATATTACTCTTATTACAAGGCTGGATAACTCTTACTTAATCATAACATGGGTTGGTACACATCTTCCAATAGGATATCTTCCTTATGGTTGTATCCTCTCTTTGGACTACCATGTATTGTATACCAACGGTGATCTACTCATCTATGGTTTTAAGGACTTAATGGTGTGCTACATGTTTGGGCTTAGCTAACTAACTTCACTTAAGAAAGATAGGTAAGAAAGGTTGACTCAAGTGTGTCAGGATTATTCTCAAGTGAATATCCATCTTAAGTCATAAGAATATTTGGTTTACCTAAGACAACTTCCTATAGACACTACCAAACCTATAGGTCTCCTTTAAAGGTTTAATCCTAGGGTCAAAGCATTTGCTCTGATAACAACTGTGGTGACCCGGCATACCACTGCATGGTATAGTATGCAAGTCTGACATAATACCAATGAAACACCGTTCCACTAGTATTACATCGCTCAGAGTGGTACAACAAAAACATATGTGGGTCCAAGGCATGTCTATAGAATTACATACAGACTATGTTACATAAGATCAGCACAACCTCCTACTTTACAATGAGGTTACTCTGCAAATAAACTCCAGAAGAACGACTCGTAGCCTACTCCTATCACGAACTCTATTTGTAGAGTATTTAACTAGCTATAGAGGCTATGAATAGATTCTAGCTAAATAGGAGCTAAGTTTAGGAAGCTAGTTCCCTTCTATGGCTAATATAGGTTTTCTCCTTGATGGATGTGGTGTTTGACTCTTCTAACAGTTCCTGTCCCTTGAAGTAGTTGTTGACTCGTCGGTCTTCGAGTTGCACTGAAGATCCTCCTTCGATGCCTCCATAATTAAGCAGGGGATTGATGCGTGCAGTTAACACACGTCCGTTGGGAACCCCAAGATGAAGGTGTGATGCGTACAGTAGCAAGTTTTCCCTCAGTAAGAAACCAAGGTTTATCGAACCAGTAGGAGTCAAGGATCACGCGAAGGTTGTTGGTGACGGAGTGTAGTGCGGCGCAACACCAGGGATTCCGGCGCCAACGTGGAACCTGCACAACACAATCAAAGTACTTTGCCCCAACGAAACAGTGAGGTTGTCAATCTCACCGGCTTGCTGTAAACAAAGGATTAATTGTATAGTGTGGAAGATGATGTTTGTTTGCGAAGAACAGTAAAGAACAATTGCAGTAGATTGTATTTCAGATGTAAAGAATGGACCGGGGTCCACAGTTCACTAGTGGTGTCTCCCCCATAATATAAATAGCATGTTGGGTGAACGAATTACAGTTGGGCAATTGACAAATAAAGAAGGCATAACAATGCACATACATATATCATGATGAGTACTATGAGATTTAATCAGGGCATTACGACAAAGTACATAGACCTCTATCCAGCATGCATCTATGCCTAAAAAGTCCACTTTCAGGTTATCATCCGAACCCCTTCCGGTATTAAGTTGCAAACAACAGACAATTTCATTAAGTATGGTGCGTAATGTAATCAACACAAATATCATTAGACAAAGCATTGATGTTTTATCCCTAGTGGCAACAGCACATCCACAACCTTAGAAATTTCTGTCACTCGTCCTGCAGATTCAATGGAGGCATGAACCCACTATCGAGCATAAATACTCCCTCTTGGAGTTACAAGTATCAACTTGGCCAGAGCCTCTACTAGCAACGGAGAGCATGCAAGAACATAAACAACATATATGATAGATTGATAATCAACTTGACATAGTATTCACTATTCATCGGATCCCAACAAACACAACATGTAGCATTACAAATAGATGATCTTGACCATGATAGGCAGCTCACAAGATCTAACATGATAGCACAATGAGGAGAAGACAACCATCTAGCTACTGCTATGGACCCATAGTCCAGGGGTGAACTACTCACACATCGATCCGGAGGCGATCATGGCGATGAAGAGCCCTCCGGGAGATGATTCCCCTCTCCGGAAGGGTGCCGGAGGCGATCTCCTGAATCCCCCGAGATGGGATTGGTGGCGGTGGCGTCTCTGGAAGGTTTTCCGTATCGTGGCTCTCGGTATTGGGGTTTCGCGACGAAGGCTTTAAGTAGACGGAAGGGCGGAGTCGGAGGGCTGACAGGGGCCCCACACGCTAGGGCGGCGCGGCCCCACCCTTGGCCGCGTGGCCCTAGTGTGGCGGTGCCTCGTCGCCCCACTTCGTGATTCTTTCGGTCTTCTGGAAGCTTCGTGGAAAAATAAGACCCTGGGCGTTGATTTCTTCCAATTCCGAGAATATTTCCTTTGTAGGATTTCTGAAACCAAAAACAGCAGAAAACAACAACTGGTTCTTCGGCATCTCGTCAATAGGTTAGTGCCGGAAAATGCATAATAATGACATATAATGTGTATAAAACATGTGAGTATCATCATAAAAGTAGCATGGAACATAAGAAATTATAGATACGTTTGAGACGTATCAAGCATCCCCAAGCTTAGTTCCTACTCGCCCTCGAGTAGGTAAACGATAACAAGGATAATTTCTGAAGTGACATGCTATCATAATCTTGATCAATACTATTGTAAAGCATATGAGATGAATGCAGCGATTCGAAGCAATGATGAAGACAATGAGTAAACAAATGAATCATATAGCAAAGAATTTTCATGAATAGTACTTTCAAGACAAGCATCAATAAGACTTGCATAAGAGTTACTCATAAAGCAATAAATTCTTAGTAGAAAGCTTTGAAACAACACAAAGGAAGATATAAGTTTCAGCGGTTGCTTTCAACTTCAACATGTTTATCTCATGGATAATTGTCAACACAAAGTAATATAACAAGTGCAATAGGTAGACATGTAAGAATCAATGCACACAGTTGACACAAGTGTTTGCTTCTAAGATAGAAGGAAGTAGGTAAACTGACTCAACAATAAAGTAGAAGAATGGCCCTTCGCAGAGGGAAGCATGGATTACTATTTTTGTGCTCGAGCTTTTCATTTTGAAAACATAGAAGCAATTTTGTCAACGGTAGTAATAAATCATATGTGTTATGTATAAGATATCCTATAAGTTGCAAGCCTCATGCAAAGTATACCAATAGTGCTCGCACCTTGTCCTAATTAGCTTGGATTAACACGGATTATCATTGCATAGAATATGTTTCAACCAAGTGTCACAAAGGGGTGCCTCTATGCCTCCTGTACAGAGGTCTAAGGACAAAGTTCGCATTGGATTTCTCGCTTTTGATTATTCTCAACTTAGACATCCATACCGGGACAACATAGACAACAGATAATGGACTCCTCTTTTAATGCTTAAGCATTCAACAACAGATAATATTCTCATAAGAGATTGAGTATTAATTGTCCAAACTGAAACTTCCACCATGGATCATGGCTTTAGTTAGCGGCCCAATGTTCTTCTCTAACAATATGCATACTCAAACCATTTGATCATGAAAATCGCCCTTACTTCAGATAAGACGAACATGCATAGCAACTCACATGATATTCAACAAAGGTAAAAGTTGATGGCGTCCCCAGAAACATGGTTACCGCTCAACAAGCAACTTATTAAGAAATAAGACACATAAGTACATATTCTTCACCACAATAGTTTTTAAGGCTATTTTCCCATGAGCTATGTATTGTAAAGGCAAAGAATAGAATTTTAAAGGTAGCACTCAAGTAATGTACTTTGGAATGGCAGAGAAATACCATGTAGTAGGTAGGTATGGTGGACACAAATGGCATAGTTTTTGGCTCAAGTATTTGGATGCACGAGAAGTATTCCCTCTCAATACAAGGTTTAGGCTAGCAAGGTTGTTTGAAGCAAACTCAAGTATAAAACGGTGCAGCAAGACTCACATATGAACATATTGTAAGCATTATAAGACTTTACATCGTCTCCTTGTTGTTCAAACACCTTAACCAGAAAATATCTAGACTCTAGAGACCAATCATGCAAACCAAATTTTAACAAGCTCTATGTAGTTCTTCATTAATAGGTGCAAAGTACATGATGCAAGAGCTTAAACATGATCTATATGAGCAGAACAATTGCCAATTATCAAATTATTCAAGACATTATACCAATTACCACATGAAGCATTTTCCGTTTCCAACCATATAACAATGAACGAAGTAGTTCAACCTTCGCAATGAACATTAAAAGTAGCACTAAGAACACATGTGTTCATATGCAACAACGGAGCGTGTCTCTCTCCCAAACAAAGAATGCTAGGATCCGATTTTATTCAAACAAAAACAAAAACAAAAGCAAACGAGACGCTCCAAGTAAAGCACATAAGATGTGATCGAATAAAAATATAGTTTCACTAGAGGTGAACTGATAAGTTGTCGATGAAGAAGGGGATGCCTTGGGCATCCCCAAGCTTAGATGCTTGAGTCTTCTTGAAATATGCAGGGATGAACCACGGGGGCATCCCGAAGCTTAGACTTTTCACTCTTCTTGATCATATTGTATCATCCTCCTCTCTTGACCCTTGAAAACTTTCTCCACACCAAACTCGAAACAAACTCATTAGAGGGTTAATGCATAATTGAAAATTCATATATTCAGAGGTGACATAATCATTCTTAACACTTCTAGACATTGCACAAAGCTACTGAAAGTTAATGGAATAAAGAAATCCATCAAACATAGCAAAACAGGCAATGCGAAATAAAAGGCAGAATCTGTCAAAACAGAACTGTCCGTAAAGACGAATTTTTCTAGGGCACTTAACTTGCTCAGCTGAAAATGCTCAAATTGAATGAAAGTTGCGTACATATCTGAGGATCACGCACGTAAATTGGCAGATTTTTCTGAGTTACCTACAGAGAATTCTACTCAAATTCGTGACAGTAAGAAATCTGTTTCTGCGCAGTAATCCAAATCTAGTATTGACTTTACTATCAAAGACTTTACTTGGAACAACAATGCAATAAAATAAAGATAAGGAGAGGTTGCTACAGTAGTAACAACTTCCAAGACTCAAATATAAAACAAAAGTGCTGTAGTAAAATAATGGGTTGTCTCCCATAAGCGCTTTTCTTTACCGCCTTTCAGCTAGGCGCAGAAAGTGTGAATCAAGTAACATCAAGAGATGAAGCATCGACATCATAATTTGTTCTAATAATATAATCATAAGGTAACTTCATTCTCTTTCTAGTAAAGTGTTCCATACCTTTCTTGAGAGGAAATTGATATTTAATATTACCTTCCTTCATATCAATGGTAGCACCAACAGTTCGAAGAAAAGGTCTTCCCAATATAATGGGACAAGATGCATTGCATTCAATTCCAAGACAACAAAATCAATGGGTACAAGGTTATTGTTAACCATAATATGAACATTATCAATCCTATCCAAAGGTTTCTTTATAGCATTATCAGCAAGATTAACATCCAAATAACAATTTTTCAATGGTGGCAAGTCAAGCATATCCTAGATTTTCTTAGGCATAACAGAAATACTTGCACCAAGATCACATAAAGCATTACAATCAAACTCATTGACCCTCATCTTAATGATGGGCTCCCAACCATCTTCTAACTTCTTAGGAATAGAAATTTCAAGTTTTAGTTTCCCTTCTCTAGCTTTTATGAGAGCATTTGTAATATGTTTTGTAAAGGCCAAATTTATAGCACTAACATTGGGACTTTTAGCAAGTTTTTGTAAGAACTTTATAACTTCAGAGATGTGACAATCATCAAAATCTAAACCATTATGATCTACAGCAATGGGATCATTGTCCCCAATATTTTGAAAAATTTCAGCAGTTTTATCACAAACGGTTTCAGCGAGTTTCGGGCAATTTTGCACGCTTTGCACTAGGAGTAGAAACATTGCCAACACCAATTATTTTACCATTGATAGTAGGAGGTTTAGCAACATGTGAATCATTATCATTACTAGTGGTGGTAATAGTCCAAACTTTAGCTACATTATTCTCTTTAGCAAGTTTTTCGTTTTCTTCTCTTTCCCACCTAGCATGCAATTCAGCCATCAATCTAATATTCTCATTAATTCGAACTTGGATGGCATTTGCTGTAGTAACAATCTTATTATCATTATCCTTATTAGGCATAACTTTCAATTTTAAAAGATCAACATCAGAGGCAAGTCTATCAACCTTAGAAGCAAGAATATCAATTTTATCAAGCTTTTCCTCAACAGATTTGTTAAAAGCAGTTTGTGTACTAATAAATTCTTTAAGCATGGCTTCAAGACCATGCGGCACACTCCTATTATTGTTGTAAGAATTCCCATAAGAATTACCATAACCATTACTATTATTAGAAGGATATGGCCTATAGTTGTTACCAGAATTATTCCTATAAGCATTGTTGTTGAAACCTAAGCTCAGGGGGATAGTCGAGGAGAGTCACAGCCGCCTCTGCGGGGTGGAAAACACCAGAGAGAAAAGAGCTCTCCGGCGGGCAGGAATCCGCCGGGGAAATTCCCTCTCGGAGGGGGAAATCGACGCCATCGTCACCGTCATCAAGCTGGACATCATCTCCATCATCATCACCATCATCTTCATCATCATCACCGCCATCTCCACCGCTGCACCTCGTCACCGCTGTAACAATTAGGGTTTGATCTTGATTGTTTGATAGGGGAAACTCTCCGGTGTTGATTTCTACTTGTTATTGATGCTATTGAGTGAAACCATTGAACCAACGTTTATGTTCAGATTGTTATTCACCATCATATCACCTCTGATCATGTTCCATATGATGTCTCGTGAGTAGTTCGTTTAGTTCTTGAGGACATGGGTGAAGTATAAATGTTAGTAGTGAATTATGTTGGTTAGTATTCAATGTTATGATATTTAAGTTGTGGTGTTATTCTCCTAGTGGTGTCATGTGAACGTCGACTACATGATACTTCACCATTTATGGGCCTAGGGGAGTTCATCTTGTACTCGTTTGCCAATTGCGGGGTTGCCGGAGTGACAGAAACCTAAACCCCCGTTGGTATATCGATACAGGAGGGATAGCAGGATCTCAGAGTTTAAGGCTGTGGTTAGATTTATCTTAATTACTTTCTTGTATTTGCGGATGCTTGCAAGGGGTATAATCACAAGTATGTATTAGTCCTAGGAAGGGCGGTGCATTAGCATAGGTTCACCCACACAACACTTATCAAAACAATGAAGATTAATCAGCTATATGAAGTGAAAGCACTAGACTAAATTCCCGTGTGTCCTCAAGAACGTTTGGTCATTATAAGTAAACAAACCGGCTTGTCCTTTGTGCTAAAAAGGATTGGGCCACTGATGTCTACGGGTGCTTCTATTCTTGTAGACAGTGTTGGGCCTCCAAGAGCAGAGGTTTGTAGAACAGCAGCAAGTTTCCCTTAAGTGGATCACCCAAGGTTTATCGAACTCAGGGAGGAAGAGGTCAAAGATATCCCTCTCATGCAACCCTGCAACCACAAAGCAAGAAGTCTCTTGTGTCCCCAACACACCTAATAGGTGCACTAGTTCGGCGAAGAGATAGTGAAATACAAGTGGTATGAATGAATATGAGTAGTAGTACGACGCCAGAAAAGTGCTTGCTGGCGTGCAGTTGATGGTAGTAATATTGCGGGCGGTATAAATGCGAGTAAAACAAGTAAACAAGCAGCGATAGCGATATTTAGGAACAAGGCCTAGGGATCATACTTTCACTAGTGGACACTCTCAACATTGATCACATAACAGAATAAATAAATAGATGCTAGACTCTACACCCTCTTGTTGGATGATGAACACCACTAACTGTGTAGGATTACACGAACCCTCAATGCCGGAGTTAACAACCTCCACAATATTCGATGTTCATGTTTAAATAACCTTAGAGTGCATAACAGATCAACATAACCAAACCAAGTACTAACATAGCATGCACACTGTCACCTTCACGCTACGAAAGGAGGCATAGATCACATCAATACCATCATAGCAATAGTTAACTTCATAATCTACAAGAGATCACAATCATAGCCTACGCCAAGTACTACAGGATGCACACATTGTCACCATTACACCGTGTAGGAGGAATAAACTACTTTAATAACATCACTAGAGTAGCACACAGATAAATTGTGATACAAAACACATTGCAATCATAAAGAGATATAAATAAGCACTTCACTATGCCATTCATAACGAGTGAATAAGTATTCCGTGAAATATAGCCTAAGAGACGCACACGGTGCACACACTCGTCACCTTTACACACGTGGGACAAGGAGTCTCCGGAGATCACATAAGTAAAATCCACTTGACTAGCATAATGACATCTAGATTACAAGCATCATCATATGAATCTCAATCATGTAAGGCAGCTCATGAGATTATTGTATTGAAGTACATAGGTGTTATCACCGGAATTTGACCAAGTCAGAGGTGGGCCGCGATCAAAGATGGATGTGAAGAAATATATAGAAGAAATATGTGGATCGGCCTTTTATACCAAGTTGGGCTTAATTGCCCGTGTATCTGTAATATATTAGATCGTATTTTAGTTTAGAGATAGAATCTTAGTCGTGCACGGTTTAGTGCACGCCCACATTAGAAAGTCCCCTGGACTATAAATATGTACCTAGGGTTTATGGAATAAACAACAACTCACGTTCAACCCCAAAAACAAACCAATCTCGGCGCATCGCCAACTCCTTCGTCTCGAGGGTTTCTATCGGGTAAGCGACATGCTGCCTAGATCGCATCTTGCGATCTAGGCAGCACAAGCCCCACGTTGTTCATGCGTTGCTCGTACTCGAAGCGCTTTTGATGGCGAGCAACGTAGTTATCATTAGATGTGTTAGGGTTAGCATTGTTCTTCGTTTAAGCATGCTTACGTAGTGCAACCCTTGCATATCTAGCCGTCCTCACGCCTATCTTGGGTGTGGGGGCGGCACCCCGCTTGATCATTATTTAGTAGATCTGATCCGTTACGATTGCTCCTTGTTCTACAAGGATTAGTTTAATATCCGCAATAGTTTGGCCTTACAAAGGGGGGAGGATCCTGTGGCACGTAGGGTGGCGTTCGCAAGTCCTAAACGGGATGTTCCTAGGATCAACTTCATGTTGGTTTTTTGGCCTTGTTTAGGATCGGCTTACGAGCACCGTGCGTGGCCATCCGGCCCAACCTGGAGTAGGATGATCCGATTATGTGGTGAAAACCCTAAATCGTCGTAGATCTCATTAGCTTCATCTTGATCAAGCGAGGACCACCAAGTATTCGTACACCCCGTACGGATCATGGGTGGATCGGCTCTTTGAGCCGATTCACGAGATAACCCGAGAGCCGATCGAGGCTCGTATTTAACGTTTACATGTATGCCCTGCAGAAACTAAGCGAGGCAATCTCATCACCTTCCCGACCAGGTATAGGTCAGGTGGCACGCCCTTGCACTTCGCAACGCCGCGTGTGACCGGAAGAGCATTGCGGGCCGTCGCTCGGAGGGGTCTCAGCCAGCCGCAGCTCTAGGCTCCCCCCGGCTCTACAGTGTTGACAAGGCCGCTGCCCGCCGGTGGGTTTTGGCAGTCAACACATTCTGGCACGCCCGGTGGGACTTTTGTCTACATCAACCACATCGCCATCTACATCTGAGATGGTGGACGGCACGCCAGTCACGTGCGACGAAATCAAAGCCATCCTCGAAGCTGCACTCTTCGGCTCCTCCACCGAACCCACTCCCATGGCGTCAGGGGGAGGGGCTCCACGCCCGAAGGCGCACTTGGTGGGAGAAATCTCCCCACCCCGTTGGAGGAGCGCACCAAGTCTCTGAAGCATGGGGATCTGCCCAAGGAGCTCAGAAGGGAACATGACGGGATCAAGGCAACCCTTGGAACCGAACTCATCGGCTCCGCTGAGAAGACCCGGCCGCACGGTATCGGGCTTGGTAGAAACCCACGTCCGGGTCCCGGTGTCGACACGGTGGATCTCAGCCACCCCATAGATCGGCCAAAGTGTTCCTTTGGTGTCAATATGGCAGGATCTGCAAGCCGCCATGACAAAGAGGAAACAGAAAGCAGCCACTCCCGTGACAAGGATGAAGAGGGAGCCGATCCGCGCGGCCAACCCCGAGGTGAGGACATGCGGTGCCTGGCAAGGGAGGGAATAAGAAGCATGCGGTATCAACGCCCACACTCCAAGCACCCTCTCAGCAAATACGAGCAACACCAAGACCGACGTCGGCGCTACGACGCCGACGATAAAAGGAATTTCCGGTCCGATGCCGAGGTCGGAAGGCACCGCCAACATGGTAGAAGCAACAATGGGTACGGTCGTCGCGCCGAAGGGAGGCCAAGGGGGCAGAGTGACATGGATAAGCACTCGGGACTGCCCGTTTTTCAAACATTGCTGGGATTCGGGGATGAGCCGATTGCCAACAATCGAGGACTGCCCGAGAATGCAAGCAAAGGAAGAAGGGTGCCGCTAACGTGTCTGTGTTCAGCCGGCTAGGGCCTTTCCCGCATCGGGACAAGCGTGCCGAGTCCTCTCAGATGGAAGATCTCGAGGAGCTAGAGGACGGTAGTGAAGAATACAAATATCATCAGCCCAGATGGTACCCTGATGGGCTCAGCCGTTCCCAGAAGCAAAGAGTCCAGCGTCTACGTGAGTTGGAAGAAACTGAAAGATTATACTTGCGCACGCTAGGGAGGGCACGGCCTGATCTGGCCGCCAAAATTCTGCGAACCCTGGACGAGGAAGGTCAGCCACAAGGAAAAGAGTGGCGCCCCGAACGAGAGAAAAGCCGATGATGAAACATCGGCCGGCACAAATATGGTGTTTATCCTCCCTTCGGAGTTCAATGCCCCGAGGGTTAGACGAGACCTCCGTGGCACGGCTTGATCGCGGCCCGCGGCCGGTTATCTTTGAGAAGCCACGAGACGGGAGCTACGGGCATCCGAAGGCCCCGTACTTACGAGGGTATATTGATGGGAGGCCCAGTAAACGGGATGCTCGGTGGACACCGGAGCGGCGGTTAACATCATGCCATACTCTATGCTACGTCGGCCGGGACGCTCGAGTTCGGATCTAATCAAGACCAACGTAACGTTGAGCGATTTCAACGGCCAAGCGTCCGAGGCACAAGGAGTTACGAACGTGGATCCGACCGTAGGAAGAAAAACCATCCCTACGGCGTTCTTTATCGTTGATAGCACGAGCGAGTTATGCTTGTTTCTGCTGGGAAGAGATTGGATCCACGCCAACTGCCGCATTCCCTCCACGATGCACCAATGCATAATACGGTGGGATGGTGATGAGGTGGAGGTCGTCCAAGCCGACGACTCGGCTGAAGTCTCAACGGCCGGCATGAATGCATGGGAAGCGACGAGGCCAAGAACCCCTCTCAGGCATCAAATTGGACGACTGCGAGCGCATCGATGTGACGAAGGGAAGGGTTAAGCTAGTTTTATCCACTGGCCTGACCATGTAGGTTAAGCCAAGCGATGTGCAAGTCGGCGAGGCTGATCCTTGTGATCGGCCCCAAGGATCTGTGAAGGAGCATTACAAAACCTTCACTGAGCAAACAACGTGGAGGCCGATTCCAGTAATTTCAGGCATAGCCGATGCACAGACATCGACTTAAGAGCAGAGGGGGTAGTTCCCTCCAAGAGTCTGGAAGGCGTCAGAAATACGAAGACGTTCTCACCGGAAGTTGCTTCAGCCTGCCAAAGACGATGAGCTGATCTGATCAGCAAGGCGCAAGGTTTGGACTAAAGAAGCTTGGGGGAGGGTGGCTCGCCCTGAAATTCCCTCACTCTGAAGAGCCGATTTGTTCTGAATCGGTTGATACGGCGTTGCGAGTTGGAAATCAAGGATGATTGACGTGATCGGCTCGCTGCTATTCTCACCTTGAAGGCCCGGGGGGCAGCTCGCCGTGAAGGTCTCTGCTCCGGGGAGCCGATTTCGTTGGGATCGGCTGAACTCTGCACCACAAGTTACCTAGAGAATGGTGCTTATGGTGCAAAAACTATCATAGCCTGATGGATCGGCTGTATGGACCCTCAACGGAAGGGAGGTGATCGACTGGGGGCCCTGCGGGATAGCTCTCTTGGACAAGGTTGAGCCCGCCCCGAAATCTCAATGGTGATGATCTGTCCTAGAAATTATCCTCGCTTTGGCTGAGGCTCGGGGGGCAGCTCGCCCTCGAAGTTTAACCAACTCTGTCGAAGTGGGCCCACTCTTCGTGACGGCTCGTTCAAAAGACAGTGATTATTGTAGAAGGACGCTGCCGGAGCTGAACGAACAGAATTCGGAGAGGATAATGAAAAGAAGACCTGACATTATTTCAGGAGTTCTGCCGTTAGGTTCAACATGCCATCTTGAGAGATCTACGGATTTGCGCGAGTAAAGGCTTGGCCTTGTGTGGCAAGGAGTTTGGGTCTGGGTGGATCTATATCGAAATTTAGCGTGGGAGACCGGTGCGACGCCATCGGCTTGTTGGGCATTGTCCAGTTTGGCAATCGGCAGAATCAGAAGGAAAGACAATCGGCTAAATTATCATAGAGAGAATCGGCAAAATCGAGTTGGGGAATTTCTTCATTAATAAGCCAGATTTCTTACATAAAAGAGCTGATTGCTCTCAAAAGGGAAGACCAGGGGGATGCGTTGCCCCGTCTGCTACTGCTAGCCCTATGCTAAGACCCTATCTAGGGGCTGCTGCTGCCCTCGTCGTCGTCGTCGTCTTCGTCCTCTTCGTCGGCGTCGTCGCCACTGTCGACGTCGCTGAAGTTCCCGGGCCAGAGGTGGCGGCGTTTGGCCGGCGGCTCGTCGGAGGGGCTGTCTTCGTCCTCCTCCTCCTCTCCCTCCTCCTTCACCTCCTCGGAGGTGGTGAAGTCCGCCCAGGAGAGGCGGTCGTCTTCGCTCTCCTCCACTACTTCCTCGTCAGCAAGGAAGCGGAGGTCGCTCTCCCGTCGGTTTGGGATTTGTCATCCTCGGACCGGACGGAGGAGTCATGATCCTCTTTGTCCCACTTTGTCGGGGCAAGGATGTCGTACGCCGCTTGTGTACCCCACGAGGGCGTCGACTCTCGGATGGGAGAAGACACGTGGGAAGGATCCGACGAAGAAGAAGAGGAAGAGGAAGAGGACATGGTTGCAGGGGAGGGTTTTTTGGAGCGCTACTGCGGAAGGGGTAAAGAAGAGAACTGTTCGTTGCGGCTAAGTAAAAGGAAGTGGGGGTTTTTAATTTCCGAGCAGTTCTCGAGGACATGGTGCCAAAACTGTCAAATCGTGCAGAGAAGTTGGGAAGGCAAGTCGTCATGATGAGGCATGCTGCGACAGTTCCGCTCTGCTGTGACACGACCCCTCTGAGGAAAAAACAGAGTGGTTTTGAAATTATCATTACCAAAACCAGGGGGGCATGTGTTATCACCGGAATTTGACCAAGTCAGAGGTGGGCCGCGATCAAAGATGGATGTGAAGAAATATATAGAAGAAATATGTGGATCGGCCTTTTATACCAAGTTGGGCTTAATTGCCCGTGTATCTGTAATATATTAGATCGTATTTTAGTTTAGAGATAGAATCTTAGTCGTGCACGGTTTAGTGCACGCCCACATTAGAAAGTCCCCTGGACTATAAATATGTACCTAGGGTTTATGGAATAAACAACAACTCACGTTCAACCCCAAAAACAAACCAATCTCGGCGCATCGCCAACTCCTTCGTCTCGAGGGTTTCTATCGGGTAAGCGACATGCTGCCTAGATCGCATCTTGCGATCTAGGCAGCACAAGCCCCACGTTGTTCATGCGTTGCTCGTACTCGAAGCGCTTTTGATGGCGAGCAACGTAGTTATCATTAGATGTGTTAGGGTTAGCATTGTTCTTCGTTTAAGCATGCTTACGTAGTGCAACCCTTGCATATCTAGCCGTCCTCACGCCTATCTTGGGTGTGGGGGCGGCACCCCGCTTGATCATTATTTAGTAGATCCGATCCGTTACGATTGCTCCTTGTTCTACAAGGATTAGTTTAATATCCGCAATAGTTTGGCCTTACAAAGGGGGGAGGATCCGTGGCACGTAGGGTGGCGTTCGCAAGTCCTAAACGGGATGTTCCTAGGATCAACTTCATGTTGGTTTTTTGGCCTTGTTTAGGATCGGCTTACGAGCACCGTGCGTGGCCATCCGGCCCAACCTCGGAGTAGGATGATCCGATTATGTGGTGAAAACCCTAAATCGTCGTAGATCTCATTAGCTTCATCTTGATCAAGCGGGACCACCAAGTATTCGTACACCCCGTACGGATCATGGGTGGATCGGCTCTTTGAGCCGATTCACGGGATAACTCGAGAGCCGATCGAGGCTCGTATTTAACGTTTACATGTATGCCCTGCAGGAAACTAAGCGAGGCAATCTCATCACCTTCCCGACCAGGTATAGGTCAGGTGGCACGCCCTTGCACTTCGCAACGCCGCGTGTGACCAGAAGAGCATTGCGGGCCGTCGCTCGGAGGGGTCTCAGCCAGCCGCAGCTCTAGGCTCCCCCCGGCTCTACAGTGTTGACAAGGCCGCTGCCCGCCGGTGGGTTTTGGCAGTCAACAATAGGAGAGAGATTAACCACATAGCTACCGGTACATCCCGGAGCCTCGATGGAGAACTACTCCCTCCTCATGGGAGACAATAGCGTTGATGAAGATGGCGGTGGTGTCGATGGAGAAGCCTTCCGGGGGCACTTCCCCGTCCCGGCGGCGTGCCGGAACAGAGACTCCTGTCCCCCAGATCTTGGCTTCGCGATGGCGGCGGCTCTGGAAGGTTTCTCGTACCGTGGCTTTTCCGTATAGGGTTTTCGCGACGGAGGCTTTAAGTAGGCGGAAGGGCAAGGTCGGTGGAGTCACGAGGGACCCACACAACAGGGCGGCGCGGGCCCTAGCCTGGCCGCGCCGCCTTAGTGTGGTGCCACCTCGTGGCCCCACTTCGTATCTCCTCCGGTCTTCTGGAAGCTTCGTGTGAAAATAGGACCCTGGGCGTTGATTTCGTCCAATTCCGAGAATATTTCCTTACTAGGATTTCTGAAACCAAAAACAGCAGAAAACAGGAACTGGCACTTCGGCATCTCGTCAATAGGTTAGTTCCGGAAAACGCGTAATAATGACATAAAGTGTGTACAAAACATGTAGGTATTGTCATACAACTAGCATGGAACATAAGAAATTATAGATACGTTTGAGACGTATCAAGCATCCCCAAGCTTAGTTTCTACTCGCCCTCGAGTAGGTAAACGATAACAATGATAATTTCTTAAGTGACATGCTACCAACATGATCTTGATCAATACTATTGTAAAGCATATGAGATGAATGCAGCGATTCGAAGCAATGATGAAGACAATGAGTAAACAACTGAACCATATAACAAAGACTTTTCATGAATAGTACTTTCAAGACAAGCATCAATAAGTCTTGCATAAGAGTTAACTCATAAAGCAATAGATTCAAAGTAAAAGGTATTGAAGCAACACAAAGGATGATTAAGTTTCAGCAATTGCTTTCAACTTGTAACATGTATATCTCATGGATAGTTGTCAATATAAAGCAGTATAACAAGTGCAATAGGTAAACATGTAAGAATCAATGCACACAGTTTACACAAGTGTTTGCTTCTAAGATAGAAAGAATAGGTAAACTGACTCAACAATAAAGGTAAAAGAAAGGCCCTTCGCAGAGGGAAGCAGGGATTAAATCATGTGCTAGAGCTTTTTAAGTTTTGAAATCATATAGAGAGCATAAATGTAAAGTTTTGAGAGGTGTTTGTTGTTGTCAACGAATGGTAATGGGTACTCTAACTACCTCGTCAACCAGACTTTCAAGAGCGGCTCCCATGAAGGACGTTATCTCTACCAGCAAGGTAGATCATCCCTCTTCTCTTTTGTTTACACATGTACTTTAGTTTAGTATATATTTTTTTTATTTTTTAGATGACACTCCTCCCAACCTTTGCTTTCTCAAGCCATGGCTAACCGAATCCTCGGGTGCCTTCCAACAATCACATACCATGAAGGAGTGTCTATTTGCAAAATTAAGTTGCTTACTGATGAATCAGAGCAAAACATGTGAAGAGAATTATTAATGAAAGTTAATTAATTGGGGCTGGGAACCCCATTGCCAGCTCTTTTTGCAAAATTATTGGATAAGCGGATGAAGCCACTAGTCCATTGTGAAAGTCTCGTCAAAAGTAAATGACAAGATCGAAAGATAAACACCACATACTTCCTCATGAGCTATAAAACATTGACACAAATAAGAGATAATAGCTTTTGAATTGTTTAAAGGTAGCACATGAAGTATTTGCTTGGAATGGCAGAGAAATACCATGTAGTAGGTAGGTATGGTGGACACAAATGGCATAGTGTTTTGGCTCAAGGATTTGGATGCACGAGAAGAATTCCTCTCAATACAAGGATAGGCTAGCAAGGTTGTTTGAAGCAAACTCAAGTATACAACGGTGCAGCAAGACTCACATATGAACATATTGTAAGCATTATAAGACTTTACATCGTCTTCCTTGTTGTTCAAACACCTTAACCAGAAAATATCTAGACTTAGAGAGAACAATCATGCAAACTAAATTTTAACATGTTCTATGTAGTTATTCATTAATGGGTACAAGGTACATGATGCAAGAGCTTAAACATGATCTATATGAGCACAACAATTGCCAAGTATCAAATTATTCAAGACATTGTACCAATTACCACATGAAGCATTTCCTGTTTCCAACCATATAACAATCAACGAAGCAGTTTCAACCTTCGCCATGAACATTAAAGATAGAACTAAGAACACCAGTATTCATATGAAAAAGCGGAGCGTGTCTCTCTGCCACACAAGCATGAATTTATTCAGAGAATGAAAATAACAAAACGAAAATAAAAGCACACAAACGCTCCAAGTAAAGTACATAAGATGTGACCGAATAAAAATATAGTTTCAAGAGAAGAAACCTGATAAATTGTTGATGAAGAAGGGGATGCCCAAGGGCATCCCCAAGCTTAGACGCTTGAGTCTTCTTGAAATATGCAGGGATGAACCACGGGGGCATCCCCAAGCTTAGACTTTTCACTCTTCTTGATCATAGTATATCATCCTCCTCTCTTGACCCTTGAAAACTTCCTCCACACCAAACTCGAAACAAACTCATTAGAGGGTTCGTGCATAATCAAAAATTCACATGTTCAGAGGTGACACAATCATTCTTAATACTTCTGGACATTGCCCAAAGCTACTGGAAGTCAATGGAACAAAGAAATCCATCCAACACAGCAAAAGAGGCAATGCGAAATAAAAGGCAGAATCTGTCAAAACAGAACAGTCCGTAAAGACGAATTTTAAAGTGGCACCAGACTTGCTCATATGAAAATGCTCAAATTGAATGAAAGTTGCGTACATATCTGAGGATCACGCACGTAAATTGGCAGATTTTTCTGAGTTACGTAAAGAGAATTCTGCCCAGATTCGTGACAGACAGAAATCTGTTTCTGCGCAGTAATCCAAATCTAGTATCAACCTTGCTATCAAAGACTTTACTTGGCACAACAATGCAATAAAATAAGATAAGGAGAGGTTGCTACAGTAGTAAACAACTTCCAAGACTCAAATATAAAACAAAGTACTGTAGTAAAAAAACACATGGGTTATCTCCCAAGAAGTGCTTTCTTTATAGCCATTAAGATGGGTTCAGCAATTTTAATGATGCACTCGCAAGAAAGAGGAGTTGAAGCAAAAGAGAGCATCAAAAAGAAAATTCAAAACACATTTAAGCCTAACATGCTTCCTATGCATAGGAATCTTGTAAATAAACAAGTTCATGAAGAGCAAAGTAACAAGCATAGGAAGATAAAACCAGTGTAACTTCAAAAATTTCAGCATATAGAGAGGTGTTTTAGTAACATGAAAATTTCTACAACCATATTTTCCTCTCTCATAATAATTTTCAGAGGCATCATGAACAAACTCAACAATATAAGTATCACATAAAACATTCTTATCATGAGCTATATGCATAAAATTATTACTCCCCACATAAGCATAATCAATTTTATTAGTTGTAGTGGGAGCAAATTCAACAAAGTAGCTATCATTATTATTCTCATCATCAAATATAGGAGGCGTATTGTAATCATAAATAAACTTATCCTCCATAGTAGGCGGCACCAAAAGACCACCATCATTATAATCATCATAAATAGGAGGCATATCATAATCAACATAAACTTTCTCCTCAATACCCGGAGGGCTAAAGAGATCATTTTCATCAAAACCGACCTCCCCAGCTTAAATTCTTCCATAGCATTAGCAACAATGGTGTTCAAAGCATTCATACTAATAAAATTCCCATTAGCATGCATAAGTTCCATGGGTTTTTTAATTTTCTCTTCAAACACATCATGTCCTAATTCAAGATAAAGTTCATAAAGATCTCTCATTTTGTTGTTGTCTTCCATTAAGCCTTACTAGTGTAAAACAAGAGACAAAAAGATGCAATTGCAGGATCTAAAGGAAATAGCTTCGAGCACTCACACAACGGCAACAGAAAAGTACTTTGCCTGGGACCGGAGTATGAGAGCCTTTTACCTTTCCTCCCCGGCAACGGCGCCAGAAAAGTGCTTGATGTCTACGGGTGCTTCTATTCTTGTAGACAGTGTTGGGCCTCCAAGAGCAGAGGTTTGTAGAACAGCAGCAAGTTTCCCTTAAGTGGATCACCCAAGGTTTATCGAACTCAGGGAGGAAGAGGTCAAAGATATCCCTCTCATGCAACCCTGCAACCACAAAGCAAGAAGTCTCTTGTGTCCCGAACACACCTAATAGGTGCACTAGTTCGGCGAAGAGATAGTGAAATACAAGTGGTATGAATGAATATGAGCAGTAGTACGTCGCCAGAAAAGTGCTTGCTGGCGTGCAGTTGATGGTAGTAATATTGCAGGCAGTATAAATGCAGTAAAACAGTAAACAAGCAGCGATAGCGATATTTAGGAACAAGGCCTAGGGATCATACTTTCACTAGTGGACGCTCTCAACATTGATCACATAACAGAATAAATAAATAGATGCTAGACTCTACACCCTCTTGTTGGATGATGAACACCACTAACTGTGTAGGATTACACGAACCCTCAATGCCGGAGTTAACAACCTCCACAATATTCGATGTTCATGTTTAAATAACCTTAGAGTGCATAACAGATCAACATAACCAAACCAAGTACTAACATAGCATGCACACTGTCACCTTCACGCTACGAAAGAAGGAATATATCACATCAATACTATCATAGCAATAGTTAACTTCATAATCTACAAGAGATCACAATCATAGCCTACGCCAAGTACTACACGATGCACACACTGTCACCATTACACCGTGCAGGAGGAATAAACTACTTTAATAACATCACTAGAGTAGCACACATATAAATTGTGATACAAAACACATTGCAATCATAAAGAGATATAAATAAGCACTTCACTATGCCATTCATAACGGTGAATAAGTATTCGTGAAATATAGCCTAAGAGACCCACACGGTGCACACACTCGTCACCTTTACACACGTGGGACAAGGAGTCTCCGGAGATCACATAAGTAAAATCCACTTGACTAGCACAATGACATCTAGATTACAAGCATCATCATATGAATCTCAATCATGTAAGGCAGCTCATGAGATTATTGTATTGAAGTACATAGGAGAGAGATTAACCACATAGCTACCGGTACATGCCTGAGCCTCGATGGAGAACTACTCCCTCCTCATGGGAGACAGCAGCGTTGATGAAGATGGCGATGGTGTCGATGGAGAAGCCTTCCGGGGGCACTTCCCCGTCCCGGCGGCGTGCCGGAACAGAGACTCCTGTCCCCCAGATCTTGGCTTCGCGATGGCGGCGGCTCTGGAAGGTTTCTCGTACCGTGGCTTTTCCGTATCGTGTTTTAGGTCAGGGACCTTTATATAGGCGAAGAGGCGGCGTCAGAAGGTCAACGAGGTGGTGACACAATAGGGGGGCGCGGGCCCCCCCTTGGCCGCACCGGCCTGTCGTCTGGTGGGCCTGTGGTCCCCCTCTGGCGACTCTCGGGTGTTCTGGAAGCTTCATGCAATCCTAAGATGCTGGGCATTGATTTCGTCCGATTCCGAGAATATTTCCTTACTAGGATTTCTGAAACCAAAAACAGCAGAAAACAGGAACTGGCACTTCGGCATCTCGTCAATAGGTTAGTTCCGGAAAACGCATAATAATGACATATAATGTGTATAAAACATGTAGGTATCATCAATAAAGTAGCATGGAACACAAGAAATTATAGATACGTTTGAGACGTATCAGATTTCTCGCTTTTGATTATTCTCAACTTAGACATCCATACCGGGACAACATAGACAACAGATAATGGACTCCTCTTTTAATGCTTAAGCATTCAACAACAGATAATATTCTCATAAGAGATTGAGTATTAATTGTCCAAACTGAAACTTCCACCATGGATCATGGCTTTAGTTAGCGGCCCAATGTTCTTCTCTAACAATATGCATACTCAAACCATTTGATCATGAAAATCGCCCTTACTTCAGATAAGACGAACATGCATAGCAACTCACATGATATTCAACAAAGGTAAAAGTTGATGGCGTCCCCAGAAACATGGTTACCGCTCAACAAGCAACTTATTAAGAAATAAGACACATAAGTACATATTCTTCACCACAATAGTTTTTAAGGCTATTTTCCCATGAGCTATGTATTGTAAAGGCAAAGAATAGAATTTTAAAGGTAGCACTCAAGTAATGTACTTTGGAATGGCAGAGAAATACCATGTAGTAGGTAGGTATGGTGGACACAAATGGCATAGTTTTTGGCTCAAGTATTTGGATGCACGAGAAGTATTCCCTCTCAATACAAGGTTTAGGCTAGCAAGGTTGTTTGAAGCAAACTCAAGTATAAAACGGTGCAGCAAGACTCACATATGAACATATTGTAAGCATTATAAGACTTTACATCGTCTCCTTGTTGTTCAAACACCTTAACCGAGAAAATATCTAGACTCTAGAGACCAATCATGCAAACCAAATTTTAACAAGCTCTATGTAGTTCTTCATTAATAGGTGCAAAGTACATGATGCAAGAGCTTAAACATGATCTATATGAGCAGAACAATTGCCAATTATCAAATTATTCAAGACATTATACCAATTACCACATGAAGCATTTTCCGTTTCCAACCATATAACAATGAACGAAGTAGTTCAACCTTCGCAATGAACATTAAAAGTAGCACTAAGAACACATGTGTTCATATGCAACAACGGAGCGTGTCTCTCTCCCAAACAAAGAATGCTAGGATCCGATTTTATTCAAACAAAAACAAAAACAAAAGCAAACAGACGCTCCAAGTAAAGCACATAAGATGTGACTGAATAAAAATATAGTTTCACTAGAGGTGAACTGATAAGTTGTCGATGAAGAAGGGGATGCCTTGGGCATCCCCAAGCTTAGATGCTTGAGTCTTCTTGAAATATGCAGGGATGAACCACGGGGGCATCCCGAAGCTTAGACTTTTCACTCTTCTTGATCATATTGTATCATCCTCCTCTCTTGACCCTTGAAAACTTTCTCCACACCAAACTCGAAACAAACTCATTAGAGGGTTAATGCATAATTGAAAATTCATATATTCAGAGGTGACATAATCATTCTTAACACTTCTAGACATTGCACAAAGCTACTGAAAGTTAATGGAATAAAGAAATCCATCAAACATAGCAAAACAGGCAATGCGAAATAAAAGGCAGAATCTGTCAAAACAGAACTGTCCGTAAAGACGAATTTTTCTAGGGCACTTAACTTGCTCAGCTGAAAATGCTCAAATTGAATGAAAGTTGCGTACATATCTGAGGATCACGCACGTAAATTGGCAGATTTTTCTGAGTTACCTACAGAGAATTCTACTCAAATTCGTGACAGTAAGAAATCTGTTTCTATGCAGTAATCCAAATCTAGTATTGACTTTACTATCAAAGACTTTACTTGGAACAACAATGCAATAAAATAAAGATAAGGAGAGGTTGCTACAGTAGTAACAACTTCCAAGACTCAAATATAAAACAAAAGTACTGTAGTAAAATGACGGGTTTGTCTCCATAGTAACACTATTTGCT
>NC_061508.1:297835941-297852847 GCF_022539505.1 Lolium rigidum
AAGACCATAAACAATGAATATCATGATGAAATAATAACATGTTCAGATCTGAGATCATGGCACTCGGGCCCTAGTGACAAGCATTAAGCATAACAAGTTGCAACAATATCATAAAAGTACCATCTACGGACACTAGGCACTATGCCCTAACAATCTTATGCTGTTACATGACCAATCTCATCCAATCCCTACCATCCCCTTCGGCCTACAGCGGGGGAATAACTCACACATGGATGGGGGAAACATGGCTGGTTGATGGAGAGGCGTTGGCGGTGAAGGCGGTGATGATCTCCTCCAATTCCCCGTCCCGGCGGAGTGCCAGAACGGAGACTTCTGGCTCCCGAGACGGAGTTTCGCGATGTGGCAGCGTTCTGGAGGGTTTCTGGCGACTTCGACTTCTCCCTGTGCGTTTTTAGGTCGAGGCGAATAAGTAGTCCGAAGGAGGGCGTCGGAGGCCGGCCGAGGGGGCCACACCATAGGGACGCGCGGGCCCCCCCTAGGCCGCGCCGCCTTATGGTGTGGGGCCCTCGGGCCTCCACCTGATTTGTCCTTCTGGCTCCGTCATTATTCTGGGAAAATAGGGCCTTTCGTCAAAATCCCGAGGTTTTTCCTAAAGTTGGATTTACGCACAAAAACGAGACACCGGAACAGGTTCGCTGAAAACAGCGTTAGTCCGTGTTAGTTGCATCCAAAATACACAAATTAGAGGCAAAACAATAGCAAAAGTGTTCGGGAAAGTAGATACGTTTTGGACGTATCAGGACCTAAGCATAGTCAAACGGCCCTGAGATTTTTCGAGGATTAATATTTCATCAAGAGAAGCACCTGGAGCACTAGCTAGAACCTCTTGGGCGGAGCCCCGAGGGCCAAATGGGCTCGGGTGGCGCGGCCACTTACCTAGGTCGTGCCACCCATGCTCGTTCGCTCCTCGTGCATCCGCACCCGTCCGTCTTCAACCCTACATCAAGGTCTTGACCTAAAAACGCCTATATAAAGGTACCCTGAGGCATCCCTGGAGGAGGTGGCCACGAAAACACAGAACACCAAAAACAGTACCAGAACCATCGAGGATTGGGGGAAGCGTTGCCGGTTGGATCTCCGGCCTCTCCAACGGCATCAACACCGCCAACAAGATGAAGAGATGCTAGTTCACCTCTAGACAATGGGTTTATGGAAGTACCTTGATCTATCTCTCTCATGATATCATTATTTTAGTACCATATGAGCTTCCCAACATGATTATGGTCGTATATGTAATTTCTATGTGGTGGATCTTTGGTTTATGAGTTGATATTTAAGATTGGAATTCTATTATGTGCACGATGTATTGATAGATTCATATCATGTACCATGTTCTTAAGTATTTGTTATGATCAAACTTGTATGCAAAGGCATATGTGAGGAAAACGTGTATATTAGATAGAGTAACATGATGGTGGGGATTGGATAGTGACAACAAATTCGAGAACTGCTATCGTTTACCTTCCTATTGTTACGTCACTAGGGATAAAGTGAATGCATGTGTTATAATGTTATTCGGTGACAGCCATGGTGATCATGTTCGTTCGAGGTAGCACATTTGTTATTCAAACATCATGTCAAAGTACCTAAGGCTATGCTCTTTTCATCTTAATTCTAGATTGCATTGAGTTTCCCGTTCTAGAGTAGTATAAGTGAGATGTATTGCATCATCTTTATGTTACGATGTGATTCCCATATGAATGCTAATAAAGCACATGAGAAAGTTCCACCAATATTTTATCTTATGTGAATTGTTTTATGTCCATTGCAGTTTATGAGAGAGTAGATAAGTGAATCCACGAAACCCGGTCCACTTTTTATTACAAGAAATCACTTTTATTCACTTTTATCACATTATATATATTTTCCATTAATTAAATCCGAAAAATACAAAAACACTTTTACTACTTGCAAACACAAACAAAACCCAAAAAGAACTTTATCTTATTGTTTTTACTTTTTTGCCTAGTTATAGATAGTTTACTTTTGTTTATTTTATTTATAGTTATGTTTTATGTTTACTAATACGAAACCTTGTGCTTTGTGGAGTTTGGGGATACAAGGAAATTACTTTTGTTTTCTAGGTTGCTTGAAGATGATAGAAGAAAGGAACCTTGCAATTCCCCGAGAAATCGATATTAAACCCTCGAGTCATCTCTGCAGGGAAATTGCAGTCAAGTCATGGCAGTCAGTGGCGGACCCAACCATCGCTAAGCCCGGACGCTTGCCCAAGATTCTTGCCGACGATGCAGATTATTTTGACAAAAATTTGGTGAAAATTTAAAAATTTAACCGGACTTATAGTGTGTCCGGACTTGATAAAAAAGTCTTAGATCCTTACCATGCCAGGTGAGAAACGGACAACTTACAGCCTTGCCTAGGACTCTTGTATATCGATGTTGATGGTTCAATGGTGAAGGTGAACCGGCGTGTTGTCGGTGTGATTTGTCGCGATGATTATGGTCGTTTAGACGCGTCTGATGTTGTTTTCGAGCACGTTCTAAAACCTGAAGATTTGGAGACACAAGCGTGCGCTGAGGAACTGAAGGTAGCAGAAGATTTCCAAGCTTAACACCTGCTCATTAAGTTATTATCGTGTCGGGGTTCTCAAAGCGATCAATTGAGAACCATCGATGGGAAGCCGTGCATGATTCTAAAGGAGATTAATAATTTATCAACCTGTCGGTAAAAAATTGCACATAGCATCTTATACTTCTAATAGGCTATGAATTATAAATAGAGAAAAATACATACATAAGAAGTGGTCTACTTTTATTCATCGGTTTCAAGTAAAGACCAAAAGAGGAGCCTTGACGCAGTGGTAGGACCCCGCACAAAGCGGAAGCTTCATGCACCGTGCTGCCCTTTTTTCTCCAAGGGAAGAGCAAAGATATTGCGCGGTTGGTCCGCCAAAAAGAAAACAATGACTGCGAAGCGAAAAAAAAAAAGAATAAACAGGGCCCAAAGTATAGCTCGGGTGGCTACTACCCTAACATTTGTCGCCATGTTTGGTTTCAAAACCCTCCTTCTGAACTAGATATCTCTGTAAACACTATGATCAATAATCAAGAACTAATAAAGCTTCGGTTGTTCCGCTAAAAAAAGGTATCTGCATCGACAATAAACTTTTAGGTATGAATAATACTAGTGAGGCCACTCAATCAAGGACCAAGAACAGTGTTTGTCTCTTCAAATAGCGTGGAGATGAACACTTCTAACTTTGTGACTATGACTTGTGAGTTCACCAGGTACTCCCCGATAACTTCCCTCCAAATAATTTCCGGCAATCTGGGTCTTATTAAATAAGATTCACATAACTGCGTAATCCTGGAGAACCAGATCATAGAACACTTAAGGCCAGATTTCAAAACTAGCCTTTCATTAGAAGATCAAAGAACAGGAGGAGAAAAAAGAGAGCAAAAAACACGGTTTATGGATATTAGATAAAGCCACGGTGGCGGCAAGAGAACCACATATAATAAGCATTGCTAATTACACTACATTCTGAGAACTTGCAAAGAAGGTCTCACTAGCCTAGCAAGCTGCTGCTGCATGCAACGGCGAGGTATCTAGCTTGATCCTCGCCCTCGTGCCCCTGCACCGCCTTCCATGAAGCAGAAGCTCCAAAGTCTCTGGTTTATCACTGCTTAGCTTTCCGGCTACCATCACGAGTTCTCTTTCGGCGCTCCTTGGAGCCACCAGACTTCGGTTGGGTAGACCGGGCATGAGGAATAGGCACACGATGCTCACTAGCCAAAGCAGGGAAACCAACGGCAGGGTTTCTGCAAACAGGAAACAATTTCATTTAGCACAGGGGTAATGATTTAGACCATCATGCAAGATTGTAGTAATCCTAGATGCAGTTCAAACGTCTATCAGTTAATGGTGAGCAGTCCAGCCGAGAGTAAGAAAATGCAAGCTAAGCAGGTGTGATTATTAAAATGAATACATCCTTGTACAGAACAGAGTGAATGGTCAGATATCACCAACAGTAACAAGATCTGCAGAGTGGATGAGGGTTCCATAACCTAATTAGCTTGAACAATTCATACTATCCATGATTTCAAGTGGCATGAGCACAAGGCAATGTAAGATGCTAGTTGTTCGTCAGCATGGTTGAGCAATCATAACATATTAGCACACGAGATAATTTGTTCATTCAGCTTATGGTGAAGTATATATGTCGATGCATCTTCTTACCGGTGAGTACGGCAGACTCCTGCGTGGCTGTGGGAGCACCAACGGGCCTATCCTTTAACATGCTCTGTCGCAGCGCCATGTTCTCAGCTACGCAGCACTGAAGCGCATAGCTGAGGCGGCGGCACTCGGCATCAAGGTACTTGTTCTTCGTCTCCAAATCCTTCACATATGACTTCTTCCTCTCCCTCGACTTCATGGCAGAATCCCTGTTCCTCATTTGCCTGACAAATTCAGCACACAGAAAACTTTTATTGGGCTATATGGCGCAATTACACTTGACACTGAAGAAACAAACATCTCCGGTTCCTAAACAAAGAGTGTGCTGGATACTTGCTATATTGTGAAAAATTTCTAACTCTAAAACATGGATGCTTCTTTCAACAAGAAACGGTTACAGATTAAGCACGAGGTGTACAACTGAGGGCCTATTAGCCCAGGGCTCAAACCCCAGATCGCAGCTGAAGTTAGAGTGATGCGGTTATGATAATTTTGTGATTTCACTGTTATGAAAATGTACACTCGCATGATGGATACATGTCTGAAAGCGAAAGAGCATGATATAATTTAGGTTACGTAGGTACCTGAATCTATAGATAACTAATTCAATCGGAACGTAAGTACCACCATTAGATAATCCGATGCAAATTCGAAAGCTCTACAGAAAAACAATATCCCCAATTTCAGATGATATGCTGCGAGCAATTAAAAATCAGCATACCTCCTCTTCTTCTTGCTGATAGGATCATCGCCATCCACCTCCGTCTCCGGGGTCACCACCTCTACCTCCGCCTCCGCCTCCGTCTCCGGGGTCACCACCTCCACATCCTCCACCCTCCCGGAGTCCCCATCCGTGCTGCCCCCAGCCTCACCCCCCTCCCCTCCGTCGAACAGCGCGTCGAAGAACTCGTCGACGCTGACGCCCTCCACCCCTTCCGCCGCCGCCGCCTCCTCGTCCATCAGAAACCTCTCGATCTCCGACAGCGCCTCCCCGCCGGCGGGGCTCGCCCGGGAGGTGACCGACTCCGGCGACCCCGCCCCCGCATCGGGCGGGGACGGGGCGAGGAGGTCGGACTCGCCGGCGAAGGAGGCGAGGAGGGCGTCCAGGTCGAGGTCGGCGTCCATGGGTGGAGGGAGATGTGATGGTGAGATCTTTTTGTTTCGGCATACTCCGATCGGCGGTTTTATACGGGCGCGGCTAGCTCGGTTGCTTTGCTTCGGGAGGAAGGAGAGGAAAGTTCGTGGGAGGTGCGGGTTCAGAGGGCCGGGTGGGACCCACGCGGCGTGGTGCCGTGGCCTGGCCAATGGGAGCGACCGAATGTGCCACGTTGGTTTGGGGTTCGCTATGGGCATTTGGGCCGGTATCGTTGGGATGGGCTCCGAGATGACTAAGAGCATGTCTAGTAGCACCCTTAAAACTGTAAAAGTTTTCTAGGATTTACAGGCCGAGATTTGCAAGTTTTGGACACATTTACAGGTTGAAAAACAGGGGCAAAGAATAGAACCCCTAAACCCAACCCGTGTAACGAATATTCCGTTTTAGGGGTTTGAGGGTTTAGGGGTTCTATTCTTTGCCTCAACCCCAACCTCTAAACCTGTCACATATTCATCACAATATGACACAAAAACACAATGAATCATCAAACATACTACAAAAGTAATAATCATGGATGCATGGTTTAGTAGTTTTTACATCACATAATCATCATCTTGCCCATCTCATTGGCACCATCACCAAAAATTACACGTCGGTGCCATATGCTAGGCCACTCCACCACCATCAAACCCCACCATCATGCGAGTTGTCGACACCGCCATCGCTCATGGTAGTGTCAACTACAAAGGTAGAGGAGGACCCTCGGAACATCCTCTTCCTCTCGGCGATGTCCTCCTTGTACTCCTTCCACCATTGCAATTGCTCTTCATCCATGTCTTTCTTGCACATCATCATGTGCTCCTTCTCTTCCACCATGAGTTCTTTCCATACCTTTGCTTCTTTCACCTTGAGCATCCTCTCCTCCAAGTCGGCCTTGCGGGCTGCCTCCTCACGCTTTGCTTCAATGTGTGCAAGCTTGACCACCTTCTTTTGCTCGGTGATGAGAAGCTTTGTCTCCAACGTCTTGGTTGCCAAAGCCTCTCTTGCCTTCATCATATGATCCATCTTCTCCCTTAGGCTAGCCGCCTCTCCTTCCATCTTCACCCTAAGCTTGGCCTTCTTGGTTCCCTCGGGCTTGTTCAAGTTCCTCTCCTCAACTTCCGGATCATCCATGTCAAGCATTGCGGACTTCTTCGGTGCGGTTTCATCATCTCTCAACTTCCACTTGTCATATGTTTGAAGAATTGACCAAACATGCTTGAATGGGAATTCTTTGCCCTTGGAGCCGGCCATCTCCTTGTACCTCAAGCCGGCAATCTTCTCCTACAAACCAAGCAACACACACAACACACATGAGAGAAACCATAGAACACACATGAGAGAAACCATACGATGTGAGGTTTGCAAACTTACATAGTCACTCTCCACGGTGCCACTCGGCGGCGCATCCATCACTTGGTCCATGGCGGCACTCCAACGCGCACATGCCGGCTTCATCAAGTCCCACCGGCCTTGAAGCGACCGGAATGAGCGCGAGGCGAACCCACTCCTCTTCGGCTTCATCTTAAGGTAGGCGTCCTCGATGCGGCCGCCAATACCGGTTACCGGTTTGGTCGGTACCGGTGCCCGCATCCAACCCCACCGACGCCCAAGCTCGAACCAAGAGTATATCTTCCGCGTCGGTGTAGTTCGACGAGCGGACGCGGGTGAACGCCTCCTCTTGTATCTCTGTGATGTCTTCATCATCATCATCCTCCTCCTCCTCATCTCCTCCCTCCAAATCATCATCCCTATAGGGATCAAGCGGTGGAGCGTTGATGTCCACCTCCACCTCATTGAGCATGTCCATGAAGGACACGGCGGCCGGGGCGGGCGGCACGGCGGCCGGCGGGCGGGCGGCACGGCGGCCGGGCGGGCGGCACCTCCGGGGCGGGCGGCACGGCGGCCGGGGCGGGCAGCTTCGCCGTTGCCCTCCTCTTGGCCACGGCCTTCCTCGCGCCGGGAGGAGGCCGCCTTGGCCTTGGCAGCACGAGGACCACCGGAGGACACCTTCGTCCGTTCCCGGGAGGTGCGGGTGGTGCGGCCGCGGCGGGGGCGGGGCGGGAGCGACGGCCGGTGCGGGGCCGACGGCCGGCACGAGGTGATGCCCGCACGCGCGCCGCGGCGCGCGGCGGGCGGGCGGCGCGGCCACGGGCGGCACGGGCGGGCGGGGAGGCGTCCACGGCGGCGGCGGCCGGTGCGCGGGAGGAGGCCGGGCGGGGAGGAGGCCGGGCGGAGGCGGGGCCGGGCGGAGGAGGCGGGGCCGGGCGGAGGAGGGCGGGCGAGCGAGGCGGGCGGAGGAGGGCGGGAGGAGGCGGGGCGGAGGAGGGCGGGCGGAGGCGGGCGGAGGAGGGCGGGCGAGGCGGGCGAGGGGGCGGGAGGAGGCGAGGCCGGGCGGAGGAGGCGGGCGGGGGCGGAGGAGGCCGGCCGCGGCGGGGCGGGGGCGGAGGAGGCCGGCCGCGGCGGCGGCAGGGCCGGCGGCGGAGGAGGCGGGCCGCGGCGGGGCGGGGCCGGCGGCGGCGGCGGCGGGATCGGGGGAGGGAGGAAGAGGGAGGAAGAGGGAGCTGAAATGTCCCTCCCGCGCGTGTACGAGGCGTTCCCAGGTCGGGGACGGGTTGGATTGCCCAACCCTCGTTTCTACGAGTCAAGAAGGGATTCCCGAGGTTCGACTCAGGAATTTTTTACGATTTTACGCTTTAGGGGCTCTAATCTTTGCGATTTTTCCGTCAAAAACCGTAAAAAGCGGTTATTTTTACAGATTTAGGGGTTTAGGGGCTCTACTAGACATGCTCTAACCCTGATCCGCTAAAGAGCAACCTCCCCTTCCGGTCTCAAGGAAAAAAGAACAATGACCTGGAAGCACATGACCGTTGGAAGCACATCTGAATGAGAAATTCATGAATCATGATTCCGCCTTGAGTCATGGCGGATAAAAATTATGATGACGATTATTGGAGTCCTTCGAGATCCTTTGGACCTTGCTGACGAGCCAAGATATAATTATAATTTGCGAAAATAAAGGGACATGAAGGGTCTTGAAGAACTCCGGTGGCTATTGTTATGGATATGCAAAATAGGTATATCCACGATGGTGCTAACCGGCAAGCCCGGGCAGTCCACATAGGTGGCGTATGGCATGATCAGGCGGCCCAATTGCTGATGGATCAAGGTGGAGATCCGGCTAGTACTGCGCAAGGTGAGACCCTTAGAGCATCTCCACTCGTCCCCCCGACGAGGCCCCCGGCGAGCCTTTTTTCCATCCGGACGGCGTAATTCGGCCCAGTCGCGCCCCCGGTTCCTCGTTTTCGTCCGGATTTGGGCCTAAATTCATCCGGCGTTCCCACGCCATCCCCGGCCCCCCGGGGAGCGCTCGGGGACTCCGGACGAAACGAAAGCGCGGGAAATACCGAGGAAACTTCCCGCGCGTCTGGTGGCTCCAACTTGTCGGCGAGAGAAACCGATCGTCGTCCTCATCGCATCGTCTTCCGCGCGCCGTAAAGCCTGCCGCCGGTCCGCATTCGTCGGCCACGCGGCGAGTTAATGTCGCCGTCTTCCGCGCACGCATCGTCTTCCACGCGCACTAAAGGCTGCCGCCGGTCAGCTCCGCCGCGGACGCGTCGCATTCCACGCGGCATTTAATCCCCCGCGCCGGCCCACGCCTATATACGCCGGTCCGCTCGCCGCGAGGCGTACCCCGTGCTCCACTCTCCCTCCACTCTCCCTCTACTCTCCAGATGGCGTTCTACGACGACGACGGCGCAGCCAACAACGGCTTCCCCCGCCGGTCGCTCCACGCGTGGGAGGGGCACCTGTTATCACCAGAATTTGACCGAGTCAGAGGTGGGCCGCGATCAAGATGGGCTTGAAGAAATATATATATAGAAGGAATACGTGAATCGGCCTTTTATACCAAGTTGGGCTTAATTGCCCGTGTATCTGTAACATATTAGATCGCATCTTAGTTTAGAAGTTAGAATCTTACTCGTGCACGGTTTGGTGCACGCCCACATTAGAAAGTCCCCTGGACTATAAATATGTACCTAGGGTTTATGGAATAAACAACAACCAACGTTCAACCACAAACAAATCTCGGCGCATCGCCAACTCCTTCGTCTCGAGGGTTTCTACCGGTAAGCATCATGTTGCCTAGATCGCATCTTGCGATCTAGGTAGCACAAGCTCGCCCACGTTGTTCATGCGTTGCTCGTACCGAAGCCTTTTTGATGGCGAGCAACGTAGTTATCTTAGACATGTTAGGGTTAGCATTGTTCTTCATATTACATGCTTTCGTAGTGCAACCCTTGCATGTCTAGCCGCCCTTACACCTATCTTAGGTGTAGGGGCGGCACCCCGCTTGATCATAGTTTAGTAGATCCGATCCGTTACGATTGCTCCTTGTTCTACAAGGATTAGTTTAATATCTCGCAATAGTTAGGCCTTACAAAGGGTTGGAGGATCCAGCCGGCGTGTAGGGTGGCGTTTGCTAGCCCTAGAAAGGATGTTCCGGGGATCAACCTCGTGTTGGTTTTTAGGCCCCGTCTAGGATCGGCTTACGGTCACCGTGCGCGAGCGCGAGGCCCAATCGTGAGTAGGATGATCCGATTATGCGGTGAAAACCCCGGATCGTCGTAGATCTCATTAGCTTTACATTGACCAAGCAGGACCACCATATATTCGGACACCTCGTCCGAATCATGGGTGGATCGGCTCTTTGAGCCGATTCACGGGATAACCCGAGAGCCGATCGAGGCTCGTATTTAACGTTTACGTGTGTGCCCCGCAGGAAACTAAGCGAGGCATCATCTACACCTTCCCGACCGGTGTATAGGTCGGTGGCACGCCCTTGCGCTTGGCATCGGCGCGTGCGACCAGGAGGCTTTGCGGGCCGTCGCTCCGAGGGACCGGGGCCAGCCGGCAGCCCCTAGTTGTTCCCGGCTCTACGGTGTTGCCCGCCTCTCGCCCGCCGGGGGTTTCGACGTCAACACATTCTCGGCACGCCCGGTGGGACCGCCTTCGACATCCACAACATCGCCATCTACCTCCGAGATGGCGGAAGACACTCCGGTCACGTACGAGGATCTCGCTCGATGAGCTCAAGAAGAAACATGACGAGATCAAGGCAACCCTCGAAGCCGAGCTCATCGGCTCCTTCCACCGAACCCGCTCCCATGGCGTCGGTGGAAGGGTTTCACACCCGAAGGCGCGCTCGATGGAGTGGACCTGTCCGCCCCGTCGGAAGAACGCACCGGTCGCCGCGGCGCAGGAGATCAACTACATGGTGGCTCATTCGCTGCACCGCCACTCGAGAGCCTCGGTGAACACCTTGGAGCGCGTCGCTCCGCGCGTCGTCAAGGAAATCATGAGCCACCGGTATTCTCCATCGGGACCGGCTCGGGGACTTTCAAGGGAGAGATGCCGCTCCGACCCCGCCCGTTCGCATGGGCAGCACCGGAACTGCCGACCTCATCGAGCATACGTCGTCTACAAGATTGGTGGTGATCCTAGTGACTACCAATTCCTACCGAGGCACCCAAGGAGATCCCGCACGGATACGCGCGTGCGCGTACGTACCGGATCGCAACGCCCGGGCACTCTCGAACCAGGCCGCAACATCGGGGGCCTCCGGAACGGCAGGAGGAACGTCGGGAGCCGATCCCGAGAAGCAATCGTGGCTGGCTAAGTACGCCACCCCGACGAACCTCCAAAGCCCGGCTCCTCGCCGGCTGGCTTAGAACCGGAAAAGCAAGCATGGCTGGTTAAGTATGCCACCCCGGCGAATCTTCGTGGTTCGACACCTTCGGCCATCACGGCGGATCAGATTTGTGCAATTCGAAAGATCGGCTCGGCATGATGCCGAAAAGGAAGGCGTTCGGCTACACCAAGCCGTACCCCAACAGCTACGAATTGATCCCGCCGCCACCCAAATATCGGCTCCTGGACTTCACGAAGTTTAGTGGATCGGATGGGTCCAGCTCCATCGAGCATGTGAGCCGATATTTGGCACAGCTGGGCACGATCTCGGCGTCGGACGAGTTGCGCGTGAGGTTCTTCGCACAGTCCCTCACGGGATCGGCTTTCGGGTGGTACACGTCGTTACCACCGAACTCCATCCGGACTTGGAAGCAGCTTGGAAGAGCGGCTCCATGAGCGAGTATCACTCGGAGGCTTCCGATGTTGGGATTGCCGATCTAGCGCAAGTACGACGAAGCGCGGGGAGACGAGTGGCGGAATACATCCAGCCGCTTCAGGACCATTAGGAACCGATGCTTTTCGGCTCATATAAGTGAAAAGAAGCGATCGAGTTGGCGGTGGTGGGTCTCTCATCATCAATCAAGGACGTGGCCTCCCAAGCGAGACTACCCTTCGTTAGCGCACATGGTGCAAAAGCCGTCGGCATATGAACAGCGCCACCCGGATGTTTACCGGGACAAATTCAAGCGGGTGGTGACTTTGGTTGAGGCGGACGAAGATGAAGGTGCCATGGGAGATCAGGAGATAGCGATGGCGGAATGGACTCGAGCAACGGCCCCGTGACCTCGCAAATGGGTGAAGCCACAAGGCCCTCCAAAAGGGTTCGACTTCGACGTGACCAAGACGGAGCGGATTTTGATCTTTTGCTCACGGAGAAGCATATAAAGGTACCCGAAGGCCACAAGTTCCCCACGGTGCAAGAGGCTGAACGGGAAGCCATACCGCAAATGGCATAACACGTTCTCCCACACCACCAACGATCGCAGGGTGTGGCGGCGAGCAGATCCGGATGGCGATAGAAAACGGACGGTTAATTTTCAACCGGTACGCCATGAAGGTCGACACACACCCTTCCCCGCTATAAACATGGTGGAGTATGCTTGCCATGGAGGGTGCCAGCCGGGTTTCCGTGCAATATCAACATGGTAGATCTTGGACACCACGCCGGCGTGGATGGAGATGAGGGCGGCTGCTCTCATAGCAAAGATACGAGAGGAAGCCGCTCCACGTGATCGGCTCCGCCAAGACCGGCAAGCGCTACGTCACGGAGGGAGAAGTGAAGAACATAAGATATCGGCGACCTCTCTCCGATCACCTCCTCAACAAATATGTGAGTCGGTACGACCAACGCCGACGGTCCAGCCGATGACGATGAAAGAGATCGCCCGGCTAGAGAAGCCGGAAGACATCGTCAGCATAATCGCGATGAGGAGGAGCACGAGCGTTGTGCCAAGGAAAAGGCAAGGGAGCAAGACGACGAGGACAGACGTCGGGATTGTCCCTTCTTCGTACACTGCTGGGATTCAGGAATGAGCCGATTGCCAACAATCGGCAATTGCCCGAATGCAACCGAAGAAGAAGGAGGCAGCCAACGTGTCCGTGTTCGAGCGCTTAGGACCTCTCCCGCCACGAGAAAACGAGCCGAGTCCCTCGGTTGAAAGATCTCGAAGATTCGAAGACGAGGGGGAAGAAGAAGACAGGTATCACCGGCCAAGGTGGTGCCCCGACGGACTCGGCCCGTTCCCGAAACGCAGGGTTCAACGATTGCGCGGCCTGGAAGAAGCCGAGAGGTTATACTTGCATACATTGAGAAAGGCAAGGCCTGATACTGGTCTGCGAAGGTTCGGCGAACCCTGGATGAAGAGGGTCGTCCACGGAAAATGGAGTGGCGCCCCAAGCAAAGGAAAGCCGATGATGAAACATCGGCTGGCACAAACATGGTGCTCGTTCTTCCAACAAAGCTTAGTGCTCCACGATTTCACGATGCACTCAAGGTGGACGACAGCAAGCGCACCAACATGATAAACTCAGAGATTGGGCTGGTTTTATCTACCGGCCTGAACGAGTAGCAAGAGCACGACAATGAGCAAACGTGGCGAGGCTGATCCTTGTGATCGGCCCCAAAAATTTACGAAGGGACATTACAGAACCTTCCTCGAACAAGCAACATGGAGGCCGATTCCAGCAATCGGCCAAAATTATCCTCACCATCCATTCTGCCCGGGCTCGACATGTTATCCAACAGAGCCGATACCATCATGTCTCTTGATAGAATCGGCTCGGGGGGGCACCCAGGTGGATAAAGCATGAGGATATGCAGTAGAAGTAGCTCATCCTTGGGTGATGGGTATTGGAGTGTGGGGGCCGATACACAAATCGGCCGAAAATTCGAAAATTTTCGAGCACAGCCGATGCAGCAGACATCGACTTAAGGATATAAAAGCCGATGGGGAATAACTGCTACGATTAGAGGGTCAATGGAGCGCGAAGGGAGATTTTAAACTCGGATCCTCTCTTCAAGAACAATGCCAAGAACAGCTCGAACGTGCGGATCAGGTCAAGGATGGATTGCATTACATCCGCCAAAGGAAAGGAGCCGATCCAGCAGGCAAGGTGCGGGAAGAGCCGAAGAAGCTCGGGGGCAGTTCACCTTGAAGGCTCTTCGCACTCGGGAAGCCGATTTATGTGCAAATCGGCTGGTTTTGCATAAAAGCTCCCTCGGACATGATCAAGCCCAGTGTCCATACAAACTAATTGGCGTATCTTCGTCTCTGTCTTGCCTTGGCCGAGACTCGGGGGCAACGAAACCGGGAAAGAAAAACCCTCGTCCGGTACGAGGTTTGGACCGTGTTGGTGCTCGCAAGAAAAGGAAGAGACTAGTTTCTCAAATTAGCCGATGAACAATCATCGGCCGCGGACCGCAAAACGCCACGGTCAAGAGAAACAATGATAGCCCGATTCGTTACCATCGGTCTTGATATAGCAAGCGGGAGGATGGAAATTGGATTAATGAAAGGAGAAATTGGAAGAACAATTCTCATTAATTCAAAAGAGCGGCTTTACAAGAAGAGCCGATGGCTCTCAAAAGAGGGATCCGGTGCCTAGTGCATCACGCTATCGCTAGTCCTACTCTACTAGTCGTCGCTCGTCCTCATCATCGCCGTCGTCGAGGTCGTCTGCGCCGCTCCCCGGAAGCTCCTCGCCGCTGCCGCCGCCCGTCGGCCGGAGCTTCCTCCTCCTCCTCGTCATCATCATCATCCTCGCGATCCGCCCAGCTCGCGGAAGCGCTTCGTTGGAGGATACCCAATGGAGGAGGAGGAATCATCTTCCTCCTCCTCATCTTCTTCTTCCTCGTCGTCATCGTCGTCCTCGCTGTCCGCCCACATGCGGGAGCGCTTCTTCGGCGGAAGCTTGGCGGAGGGGGAGGCCTTGGTCCTCTCCGCTTCTCCTCCCTTCTTCTCCTTGTCAGAGGAGATGGGGTGCGCCCCGGAGCGGGGATCGTCCTCTTTCTTGTTCTTCGGCAATGGTTGGAGAGAGAGGCCTGAAGCGGAGGAGGAAGAGGAAGACATGGCTGCATGAGAGAAGGGTTTTTTGGGTTTGGCGAACAGAGCAGAGCAAGGGGATGGAGTGGTGAACCGTTTGGCACGGGATAAATAAAGAGGGTGTAGTGGAGATTTAATGCCATGACGGTTCTCGAGGACGTGATGCCGAAATTGACAATTCATACAGGGAAGCCCAGGAGGCAAGGCATCATGATGAAGATTCTGCGGCAGTTCTGCTCTGCCACGACATGACCCGACGAAAGAAGAGCATAATGATTTTGGAAATGTCATTTCCAAAACCAGGGGGGCATGTGTTATCACCAGAATTTGACCGAGTCAGAGGTGGGCCGCGATCAAGATGGGCTTGAAGAAATATATATATAGAAGGAATACGTGAATCGGCCTTTTATACCAAGTTGGGCTTAATTGCCCGTGTATCTGTAACATATTAGATCGCATCTTAGTTTAGAAGTTAGAATCTTACTCGTGCACGGTTTGGTGCACGCCCACATTAGAAAGTCCCCTGGACTATAAATATGTACCTAGGATTTATGGAATAAACAACAACCAACGTTCAACCACAAACAAATCTCGGCGCATCGCCAACTCCTTCTGCCTCGAGGGTTTCTACCGGTAAGCATCATGCCGCCTAGATCGCATCTTGCTATCTAGGCAACGACAAGCCTCGCCCACGTTGTTCATGCGTTGCTCGTATCGAAGCCTTTTTGATGGCGAGCAACGTAGTTATCTTAGACATGTTAGGGTTAGCATTGTTCTTCATATTACATGCTTTCGTAGTGCAACCTTGCATGTCTAGCCGCCCTTACACCTATCTTAGGTGTAGGGGCGGCACCCCGCTTGATCATAGTTTAGTAGATCTGATCCGTTACGATTGCTCCTTGTTCTACAAGGATTAGTTTAATATCTCGCAATAGTTAGGCCTTACAAAGGGTTGGAGGATCCAGCGGCGTGTAGGGTGGCGTTTGCTAGCCCTAGAAAGGATGTTCCGGGATCAACCTCGTGTTGGTTTTTAGGCCCTGTCTAGGATCGGCTTACGGCCACCGTGCGCGAGCGCGAGGCCCAATCGTGAGTAGGATGATCCGATTATGCGGTGAAAACCCCGCATCGTCGTAGATCTCATTAGCTTTACATTGATCAAGCAGGACCACCATATATTCGGACACCTCGTCCGGATCATGGGTGGATCGGCTCTTTGAGCCGATTCACAGGATAACCTGAGAGCCGATCGAGGCTCGTATTTAACGTTTACGTGTGTGCCCTGCAGGAAACTAAGCGAGGCATCATCTACACCTTCCCGACCAGGTATAGGTCAGGTGGCACGCCCTTGCGGCTTGGCATCGGCGCGTGCGACCAGGAGGCTTTGCGGGCCGTCGCTCCGAGGGACCGGGGCCAGCCGCAGCCCTAGTTGTTCCCGGCTCTACGGTGCTGCCCGTCTCTCGCCCGCCGTGGGGTTTCGACGTCAACAACGACCTCCTCCACCAGTGCGGGGTACCCCCTGCCCGCCGGACACGAGGCCTCCCGGAGGCGGCCGGCGGCTGCGTGCCGGCGGCGTACCAATCCCGCCGCCGCGGGGCCACGCCTCGACGGCCGCCATCGAGGAGGCGAGGATGACCATGACCGACGAGGAGCGCGCCGACCCGCGCCACCACCCCGACAACTACACGTGGTGGAACTCCTACTTCCTCCGGCGGCGGGAGCGGGAGCCGGCGGCCTACGACGGCCCGCCGCCTCCGCCTCCGCGCAGCAACGCCGCGGGCCGCCGACGGTGGTGGAGCGCGCCGGAAAGGACGCTCGGCGAACGTCCTCGCGCACATCGAGGGCGGCAACTTCCCCGGTGCTCACGATGGCCCCTCCATCGGCATCGAGGGCATCGGCGAGCCGCCGCCTGGGGAAACGTCTCGGCAGCCACGGCGCATGGCCGCCAGCTCGTCGTCTTCCGGATCGGCGTCGAGGTCATCCTTGGCGCCGGTGAAGAGGGAGGAGGCGACGTCGCCTTCGACGCCGGTGCGCGTCAAGAAGGAGCCGGCGTCTCCGCCAACGACCAGAGGGCGCAGCAGCGGCGCCCTTGTCATCCGCGAACAGCCTTCCGCGCCGCAGAGCGGCCGGAAGAAGACGAAGAAAGAGGTCGCCGCAAGCCAGCTCGCCGAGGAGGAGGCGAAGCGCGCGGAGGACGCCGCGATGGCGGAGGCGATCGCCGTGTCGCCGCATGACATGGAGGAGGAGAAGCGCGCGACGACGC
>NC_061508.1:297852947-297891917 GCF_022539505.1 Lolium rigidum
AGGAGATCAAAAGAAAAAGGCAAATAGCCAGAAATTAGGGGTAAAAAATAACTCCAAGAAAGGAAACTTTTATTGTTCGTAGAGGATGACATGCGGGACCCATGAGCCAGCAGCTTACTCAACGTTTCAAAGGCGGCATGAGATCGAAAGAAAAAGGCAAGTGACAAAATATCGAGAGCAAAAGATAATCCAAGAAAAGAAACTTTATTGTACATAGAGGATGACATGTGGGTCCCATTTTGCAGGCGCGGTCTCAATGTTTGTAATGCGGCTTGAGATCAAAAGAAAAAGAAAGTAGCTAGTAATTAGGGGGTGAAAAAAATCCAAGAAAAGAAAGTTGATGGACATAGAGGATGACATGCGGGTCCCTTGAGCCAACGAGCTTACTCAACGTTTCAAAGGGGGCGGGGATCAAAAGAAAAAATGCAAGCCAAAAATCAGAGGGTGAAAAAAATCCAACAAAGGAAACTTTTATAGCACATAGAGGATGACATGCGGGTCCCATGAGCCAGCAGGTTCCTCAACGTTTCAAACGTGGCATGAGATCGAAAGAAAAAGGCAAGTGCCCAAATATGAGGTGCCAAAAAAACTCCAAGAAAAGAAAGTTGATTGCTCATAGAGGATGACATGCGGGTCCCATTTAGCCGCAGCGGTCTCACCGTTTGAGAGGCGGCGGGGATCGAAAGAAAAAGGCAAGTGACCAAATATCGGGAGCCAAAAATAATTCAAGAAAAGAAAGTTTTATAGTCCATAGAGGATGACATGCGGGTCCCATTTAGCAGCAGCGGTATCACCGTTTGAGAGGCGGCAGGGGATCGAAAGAAAAAGGCAAGTGACCAAATATGAGGTGCCAAAAAAAATCCTAGAAAAGAAAGTTTTATAGTACATAGAGGATGACATGCGGGTCCCATTTAGCAGCAGCGGTATCACCGTTTGAGAGGCGGCAGGGGATCGAAAGAAAAAGGCAAGTGACCAAATATGAGGTGCCAAAAAAAATCCAAGAAAAGAAAGTTGTATAGTACATAGAGGATGACATGCGGGTCCCATTTAGCAGCAGCGGTATCACCGTTTGAGAGGCGGCGGGGATCGAAAAAAAAGGCAAGTGACCAAATATGAGGTGCCAAAAAAACTCCAAGAAAAGAAAGTTGATTGCACATAGAGGATGACATGCGGGTCCCATTTAGCGACAGCGGTCTCAACGTTTCCAAGGCGGCAAGGGATCAAAAGAAAAAGGAAGTAGCCAGAAATCAGGGGGTCAAAAAAAATCCAAGAATAGAAAGAATTTTGGTTCATAGAGGATGACATGCGGGACCCATGATCCGGCATCGTAAACGGCTCGATCGGAGAACGTTGAACGAGATGGCGCGATCGAGAAAAAAAACAATGCCGGAGAGGCTGCCATCCGGGCCCTACATCCCTCGGCGGTGCGGATTTGCGTTGACTCGGCCGGCGAACCCGAGATTTCGAGATGCACCACGTCCCGGGCCACCATACGCGACGTTTTGGCCGCTTTCGTCGGGCTAGGTGGCCTCAAAAACGAGAAAAAAAGTTTTGACATGCACCACGGAGGGACCCAAAATCGTCGGCCATGGTACACCAGCAACCACGGCGCGACTTCAACTTCGTCGGCCATGGCAACTTTTCTTGTAGTGTAAGCCCATAGTGCTTCCTTCAATTTACTAGCCCAATTCTTTCTAGTTTTATTAACAGTCTTTTGCAAGATAGATTTAATTTCTCTATTTGATAGTTCTACTTGCCCACTAGTTTGAGGATGATAAGCGGAAGCAATTCTATGATTAATACCATATTTAGCAAGAGTTTTTCTAAAACCACCATGAATAAAATGAGAACCTCCATCTGTCATAATATATCTAGGAACTCCAAATCTAGGAAAAATAATGTCTAAAAGCATTCTTAAAGAGGTCTCACCATCGGCACTTTTTGTAGGTATGGCTTCCACCCATTTAGTAACGTAATCAACGGCGACAAGTATATGAGTGTTACCTTCGAAGAAGGGAAAGGACCCATGAAGTCGAATCCCCAACAATCGAATGGTTCAATAACAAGAGTATAATTCATAGGCATTTCATTGCGTCTGGAGATATTACCAACCCTTTGACATTCATCGCAAGATAAAATAAACTTTCTTGCATCTTTGAAGAGAGTTGGCCAATAAAAACCTGATTGTAGAACCTTTTGTGCAGTTCTATCTCCGGCGTGATGTCCTCCATAAGCACTACCATGACATTTACTCAATATCTCTTGTTGTTCATATTCAGGAACACATCTTCGCATAATACCATCCACTCCTTCTTTATATAAGTGTGGGTCATCCCAAAAATAATGCCTCAAGTCATAAAAGAATTTCCTCCTTTGCTGAGCTGAAAAGGTTGGAGGCAAGTACTTGGAAACAATAAAGTTAGCATAATCAGCATACCAAGGACTTGTCTCGCGAACTCACCTTTACTACAGCCAATTGTTCATTTGGAAAACTATCATTAACGGGAACAGGATCATAAGCAATATTTTCCAATCTAGACAAATTATCAGCAACAGGATTATCGACACCTTTCCTATCTACAATATGTAAATCAAATTCTTGCAAAAGAAGTACCCATCTAATAAGCCTCGGCTTAGCATCTTTCTTTGTCATAAGGTATCTAATTGCAAGCATGATCAATATGAATAGTAACTTTTGAATCAACGATATAAGATCTAAACTTATCACAAGCAAAGACTACAACTAACAATTCTTTTTCGGTAGTAGCATAATTTCTTTGAGCAGACATCAAGAGTTTTACTAGCATAATGAATAACATTCAGTTTTTTATCTACTCGTTGTCCAAGAACAGCGCCTACGGCAAAATCACTAGCATCACACATAATTTCAAATGGTAAGTTCCAATCAGGAGGTTCAACTATAGGGGCGAGTTGTTAAAGCTTTCTTTAGAGTTTCAAAAGCTTCCTTACAATCATCATCAAAAACAAAAGGTACATCTTTTTGAAGAAGATTAGTAAGAGGCTTTGAAATCTTAGAGAAGTCTTTAATAAATCTCCTATAAAACCCGAGCATGACCAAGAACACTACGAATACCTTTAACATCCCTTGGATAGGGCATCTTCTCAATGGCTTCAACTTTAGCTCTATCAACTTCAATACCTCTCTCGGAAATTTTATGTCCCAATACAATCCCTTCATTAACCATAAAGTGGCATTTCTCCCAATTAAGAACAAGGTTAGTTTCTTCACATCTCTTGCAAAACTTTATCGAGGTTTCGCAAGCAATTATCAAAAGAATTCCCATAGATAGAAAAATCATCCATGAATACCTCTACAATACTCTCACAAAAGCCATGAAAAATAGCAGACATACATCTTTGAAAAGTAGCAGGAGCATTACATAAACCAAAAGGCATACGTCTATAAGCATAAGTTCCATAGGGACAAGTGAAAGTGGTTTTCTCTTGATCTTTAGTTTTAACAGCAATTTGTGAAAACCCAGAATAACCATCAAGAAAGCAAAAATGAGTATTTTTAGATAACCTTTCTAACATTTGATCAATAAATGGTAAAGGGTAATGATCTTTCTTAGTAACCTTATTAACTTTTCGATAATCAATGCACATTCTATACCCTACAACTACTCTTTGAGGTATGAGCTTATCATTATCATTAGGCACAACAGTCATTCCTCCTTTCTTAGGAACACAATGCACAGGACTAACCCATCTACTATCAGCAATAGGATATATAATACCAGCTTCAAGGAGTCTTAATACCTCATTTCTTACCACATCCTTCATCTTAGGAATTAGACGACGCCGAGGTTCAACAACGAGCTTTGCATCATCTTCCATATTAATGGCGTGTTGGCAAATAGAGGGAGAAATCCCTTCAAGTCATCAAGAGTGTAGCCAATAGCACCTCGGTGTTTCTTCGAGTATTTCCAATAACCTTTCTTCTTCAAACTCTGAAAGCTTAGAACTAATAATAACAGGATATATTTTCTTATCATCAATATGAGCATATTTAAGATTATCAGGCAATGGTTTTAAATCAAAGACAGGATCTTCCTTTGGTGGTGGTGTTGTACCTAGATCTTCTACCGGTAAATCATGTTTAAGAATAGGTTGACGAAGGAAAATTTCATCAAGCTCATTTCTTTCTTCCCTAAAGACTTCGCTCTCACTATTCTCCAAATGTTGCTGCAAAGGATTACTAGGAGCAAGAGCAATAGATGCACACTGTTCAACTTTAAAATCACTATTAGGCAAATCAGCTTTATAAGGAGTTTTGGCAAATTTAGAGAAGTTAAACTCATAAGATTCACCAGCAAATTTAGTCAAAATTTTCTCTTTCTTGCAATCTATAATAGCTCCACAAGTATTTAGAAAAGGTCTACCAAAAATGATAGGACAATATTTACTAGCAGCAGAACCAAGTACCAAAAAGTCAGCATGATATTTAATCTTACCACATAGAACTTCCACATCTCGAACAATACCAATTGGAGAGATAGTTTCTCTATTAGCCAGCCGAATAACCACATCAATATCTTCAAGTTCACAAGAACCAATTTCGTGCATAATCTCCGTGTAAAGCTCATAAGGAATAGCACTAATACTTGCACCAATATCACATAAACCATAATAACAATGATCACCAATTCTAACGGATAGCATAGGAACACAAGCTTTCCTAGACTTATTAGGATGTGAAACAATATTAGAAGCATCTTCACAGAAAATAATATGACCATCCTCCACATTTTCAGTCACAAGATCTTTAACTATTGCAACAGCGGGTTCAACTTTTATTTGTTCTTCAGGTTCTATAGGTTTCTTTTCACTTTTATGAACCGCACTATTTATAACAGAGTACTCCTTCATTTTAGCGGGGAAAGGAGTTTTTTCAATATAAGCTTCAGGAATAACATGATCAGCGGTTTCAACTACAACACATTTATTTATAGATGAATCAATTTTATCTTTATACGGTTCATGATACTTATCAAAGTTCTTCTTAGGCAATTCATAATGAGAAGCAAAAGCTTTATAAAGATTTGCAGCAACTTGAGAATCAAGACCATAAGTAGCACTCATATTACGAAATTTATCGGTATCCATAAAAGCTTCAATGCATTTATAATCATAATTTATACCCGATTCTCTATCCTTGTCGTTCTCCCATCCTTCGGTATTTTCTTGGATCCGATTAAGAAGGTCCCTTTTAAACTCTTTCTTGTTGCGTGTAAATGATCCAGAACAAGAAGTATCCAACGAGGTCTTGTCTTGAAAAGAAAGTCTTGCATAGAAATTATCAATAATAATATTACCGGGAAGCTCATGAATGGGGCATTTGAGCATTAAAGACTTCAATTCCCCCACGCTTGGGCAATACTCTCTCCTTCATGAGGCCAAAAATTATATATGCGATTCCGATCTTTGTGAATCTCACTTGGAGGATAGAACTTAGAATAAAACTGGGGCACAATATCATTCCATTCAAGAGAATCCCCATTATCCAGTAATTTATACCAATGCGTCGCTTTACCAGACAGCGATACAGAGAATAATTTCTTCCTCACTTCATCCATAGCAATACCTGCACACTTGAATAAACCGCATAATTCATGTAAGAACAAGAAATGATCTCCGTGGTGGACGAGTTCCATCCCCCGTATAACGGTTACCCACTACACGTTCAATAATTTTCATAGGTATTTTGTATGGTATTTCTTCCTTACTGGCGCCTCATCCACTACCTTTGCAGTAGTAGTAGATTTCCCAAATAAACACTCAAGAGAATATCTCTCCATAATGAGTTATAGCAAAGAGGCAGAAATAAAATCAGCACAAACAAGTAGAAATTTCCTTACCAATTCCACTTACCAATAGCGCTTCACTCCCCGGCAACGGCGCCGTAAAATAGTCTTGATGACCCACAAGTATAGGGGTGTATCGTAGTATCTTCGATAAGTAAGAATGTCGATCCCAACGAGGAGCAGAAGGTGTTGACAAGCAGTTTCGATGAAGGATTCACTGTAAATGCTCACAGACAAGTATTCAGGGGGTTTTGATGTAACAGATGAATAAAGTACGAGTAAGTAAAGTGCGAGAGTAATAATTGCAGCGAGTGACCCAATCCTTTTTAGCTCAAAGGACAAGCCGGTTTGTTTACTTATAATGACCAAACGTTCTTGAGGACACACGGGATTTTAGTCTAGTGCTTTCGCTACATACGGCTAATTAATCTTCATTGTTTTGATAAGTGTTGTGTGGGTGAACCTATGCTAATGTACCGCCCTTCCTAGGACTAATACATACTTGTGATTATACCCCTTGCAAGCATCCGCAACTACAAGAAAGTAATTAAGATAAATCTAACCACATGCTTAAACTCTGAGATCCTGCTATCCCTCCTGCATCGATATACCAACGGGGGCTCAGGTTTCTGTCACTCCGGCAACCCCGCAATTCGCAAACGAGTACAAGATGCATTCCCCTAGGCCCATAAATGGTGAAGTGTCGTGTAGTCGACGTTCACACGACACCACTAGAAGAATAACACCACAACTTAAATATCATAACATTGAATACTACTCAACCATAATTCACTACTAACATTTAGACTTCACCCATGTCCTCAAGAACTAAACGAACTACTCATGAGACATCATATGGAACATGATCAGAGGTGATATGATGATGAATAACAATCTGAACATAAACCTTGGTTCAATGGTTTCACTCAATAGCATCAATAACAAGTAGAAATCAACACCGGGAGAGTTTCCCCTATCAAACAATCAAGATCCAACCCGAATTGTTACAACTGTGACGAGGTGCAGCGGTGGAGATGGCGGTGATGATGATGGAGATGATGACGATGGTGATGGAGATGATGTCCAGCTCGATGACGGTGACGATGGCGTCGATTTCCCCTCCGGGAGGGAATTTCCCCGGCGGATTCCTGCCCGCCTGAGAGCTCTTTTCTCTCTGGTGTTCTCCGCCCCGCAGAGGCGGCTGTGACTCTTTGCGACTATCCTCTGGGGCTTAGGTTTTCAGGACGAAGGCGTATGCGAAGAAAAGGAGGCGAGAGAGGGTTGTGGGCCCCCTCCTCACAGGGCAGCGCGGCCAGGCCTTGGGCCGCGCCGGCCTATGAGGTGGGCCCACCTCGGGTCCCCTCGGCTCCCCCTTCTGGCTCCCTTCGTCTTCTAGAAAAATAGGATTTTTTATATAATTTCCGTCAACTGTTGATCTTCCGAAATATTGCATTCTGACGGCGCTTTTTCCAGCAGAATCCTGACTCCGGTGCGCGATCCTCCAATAATCATGAAACATGCAAAATAGATGAAATAACATAAATATTATCTCCAAATACGAAATATATCAATGAATAACAGCAAATTATGATATAAAATAGTAATGCAAATTGGATGTATCATGCGTCGCCTCGTTTCCTTCCAAGAGATGTTGCATTCCTTGCCAAAAAAGAGAGAGACACTGTATTTATAACTACCTCACCGGCCGCCACTGGTACAAACCATCACTCCCTCTCCACCTCCATCTCTTCCCTAGTATCTCCACCTCCATATCGGCGATGGACCACAATCGCGCGGCTTCAACTTCCTCTTCGACGGCGGCGGCGACAGCGGCGTGAGCACCTTCTCCGTGGCGCATCCCTCATCCTCGTCCCGCGGCAATAATGGTTGTATGTGAAATCACCATACCCGTGTGTATGGTAGAGATGATGATGCGGATAAAATTTTATTGGCGGTTTCTCATCCTTGTTTGAATGTTTGGTGTAGATTCACATCTAGGGCAGGGTGTCAAGCGGGGTGGGTAGCGGGCTAGCTAGTTTCAGTGCGCGTGCTTTAAATCTGCTCTAATCTCAACCACTATTTGCTCTAATTTTCTGCTTTGCGGGACGATTCGTGGATGCCGCTTGCAACCCTAATCTAGGGTATGGATCCTAGTTTAGTAGACTACTAGGATTTACATGCCAATTTGTTTTTAGACTAGATCCACATATTTGTCAATACTACTACGTACTTCCTCCGTTCGTATTTAATTGACCCTAGTTGAAAGCATCGATAGTTCATTTTCTTCTCTCCCTCGCGTCGACTAATTATAAGCGAACGGAGGGAGTATTAGGAATCCATGTGCATCCGTACTACCAGTAAGGTATTGCGTTGTTGCAGAGGCTCAGTGTAATCGATATCTTTCGATATTAATATATTCCCTTTATCGGAAAATAAATTAGGAATCCATGTTCATGCTAGTTTGATCGACCTTTGATGATGATTTGTGAGGCCATGTAGGGGCCTAGTTTGTTTTGCTTGGTGGTCAGTAGGCTGATGAATTTTTTTTGTTGGTCGATCTGTGGCCGTTCCATGGCCACCGCTGATTAAGCATTACTAGAATGAATAATTTTTTGTTTGTCTGGTGCTTGGAAGTGCATGCGCTCTTCTGAAGAGCACCATCGCACGATGATTAGTCTTAATGGAGATGCAGACCTCGATCAAGAGGGAGAAACATATGTTGATCATGCATTTCTCATGAGATTACTTGGTGATTGGAAGTAGAATCCACAATTTGTTTTGCAAACTTCTCAACATATGCATATTTTCAATGAATTGGCTTTATGTGATCAATGGTACTTCTTATTGCAGATGGATGGAGGAGAAAGAGCGAAAAAAGTGATACTTAGTGAAATGACTTCCCATTCTGTGACTTCTGATATCCCAGATGACAAGGTAAATATATAGAACGACAATTCATAGGTGATGAAAGCAGAATCCAGAATTTGCCGTGCAAACTTCTCAACATATGCATATATTTGATTAATTAGTTTTATGTGATCAATAGTATTACTTAGGGATTTCTATTTTCGTGCCCTCGGGTCCTTAGTTGTGCTCAGTTTTCCCCAGCTCCTTAGTTTTTCCTCAGTTTTACCCAAGCGTTTGTCTGAAACCATCACACGTGATGTAACGGCCGGTTGCCCGACGGTTGACCGTTATCTTCTCGACTAGTGGGGCCACATAGAGCCTCGCAAAGACACGTCGGACCATCCATCTTTGTTTGACCGTAAGCATCGCCGTATCCCCGACCAAAACGCGAACGAGTGGGGCTTCGCTATATCAAATGACAAGTGGGGCCATGACGCTGATACAAGGGGCAATACACGGGTAGGATTAGATTTTTAAACGGAGCTCTACAGCCGATGGCACGGAGGAGGTGGCATGCGGGGTGCCGAGATGAGATCGACCTCCACAAAGAACCGCATGAGGCGAGACCGGATGCATTAGATAGATATGAACTAGACGCGTTTAACCATGCAAAGAAGAGAAGAAATGGTCGACGACATCGACGACCACCTCAAAACTTTGACCGACCGTGATCGGACACGAACGCGAGCAATGTAGAGAAAACTAGTGTCTCTCCTTTCTCGGCGTGTATAGGTGGGTGCTAGGAGAGTGTGGTGGCGAAGGGAAAGACCTCGCGGCGGTCCGTGGCGTCCAGCGATAGCGGGTTGGCGTGGCCGTGCCCACAGCCGGCGTGCATGCATGTTCGGCATTGGCATCGCATGTACGTTCGGCATTGGCCTCGGCGGTATCTCTGGTGTGTCGTTGATCGAATGAGGGGACGGGATTGAGGGTGCATCCCGACGTTGACCTAGCAGATGGCGGCGAGCATAGCCATTCTGACCATGCCGATATCGGCATCGGCATCGTTTGGAGGCTGTGGTGCTCGAATCAAGTTGGGATTTGTTTCTTGTAGGCCAAAATGAATTTGAAACAAGTTTCATGTTGAAGGTTAGGTAACGAAAGTTTGTAACTATCCCAAAATTATACTAGCGCCATGGTGAGGTTCTTTTTGATAGAGCTATACGGTTGGGCAAACTTTTTTGACACTTTTTAGATAGGGTTCCTTGTTGTTACACGTATGGCATCATGTATGGAAAATTTGGGGTAATTTGGAGATGTTCGAAAAAATCACTTTGCTTAAGCGCATGCCGTTTCGTCTCGCTGAAACCAGCTTTTCTAACAAGGTGATTATTTCTACCTTCTCTAAATAACCTCAAATTTCATACAGCTGATCTTCTATACATAGATAGATAGATTGTTTCGTTTTTACATTTTTCGAACTTTTTATTTCCCTTTATAATACCCAATTGATTTTCAGGTCAAAACCTCGAAAAACAAGCATCATGTATGGCATCATTTTCACCCTAAATTTCAAATTTTCTCGAAACTTTCCCTTTTAGATATTCCTTGTTGTTATAGGTATGCCATCATGTATGCCAAACTTCAGTAACAAATTAGGTTTTTTCTCGCCTTCTCTAAATGACCTCAAAAATCGTACGTGATAGGTTTATCATTCTATACAAAGATAGATGGTTTATGATTTTTTGCGTGAAAAGTAATGGCTACAACAAATTGTTGATGGTTTATCATTTTTTGCGTGAAAAGTAATGGCAACAACAAATCGGTGATGGTTTATCATTTTTTGCGTGAAAAGTAATGGCAACAACAAATCGGTGATGGTTTATCATTTTTTTGCGTGAAAAGTAATGGCAACAACAAATCGGTGATGGTTTATCATTTTTTTGCGTGAAAAGTAATGGCAACAACAAATCGGTGATGGTTTATCATTTTTTGCGTGAAAAATAACGCCTAAAAGAGTTTATAATTTTTAGCGCGTGAAAAATAATACGTAAAACCGCCCTTCAAAGATACTTAGAGGGTGGAAGCTAATTAACCGCCAACAGAGAGAGAGAGGGTTATCCTGCCCGTTCCCTATATCATACGATCAACGGTCGGCGGGCACGATCCGCGTGACATGGGATAGACCAATCGTGGCGATGTTGCACGTCCGCGTGAATTTGTGAAGAGAGAGGGCAAAACCGAGTACTATCAAGAAACCAAGGGCACCCGAGTAGTAAATAGACTAAGGGATTCAAATATGAGATTTAAAAAATGGAAAATGCGTGTTTTGTACAATGAAACCCATCTTGGCCTACCTCAAACTATTTGCAATACCAATATACATCAAGTGTGAGAATTGGGGCCTCATTTAGACAAAGTATGATTTGGGGGAAGCCGTTTTGGGAAGGGCTTATTGTGGAAAACCATGCACCTTCATAGCTACTAGGTGATTTGAGAAGTGGCAATTTGTGGTAAAACTTGATTTATCTACGATTTATCTATGATTTGAGAAGTGGCAATTTGTGTTAAAGACTCCATGAGTAAGTGCCACTCTTTTTCGGATTTTTTTGCACATTAAATGACTCATTTAACTAGTTAATCCCATTTGTTGACTCTCTGTGACCAGCCACTTGAGGGTAAAACTGAGTATATTGCACTAGCCGCATTAGCACTCGAGGGGAAAATTGAGCACACAAAAAATGCTAGTATAAGACTCGAGGGTATACCCGAGTATATCTAAATTTCCAGTGGTTAGACTCGAGGACACGTGCAATTGTTGACGCGTAGACGCGGGTCGCGGTGGAGAAGTCTAGACGTGCAATCGTGGACGCGTGTCGCGCTGCAGAAGTCCAAGACGTGCGTACGTGCACATGTGCACGCGTAGGACGCGGGTCGCATTAACCACCCCTCGCCTTTATAGACGCCTCCTCGCACTCTCTCTGTCACTCTCACTCGCTCACGCATCGCCAACTCTCTCACGTTCCATCATCTTCTCCAAAGCAAAAAACCCTCTCCCTCTTCCTCTTCCTCCGCCGGAGAGATGGACAAGGAGAATGCCAATCCCATCGTCGAGGTAGGCTCGAAGTGCGACGCCTCCATCTTCGGTGCCGTCCCCTCTACGGACGTCGCCGCCGCCGCCGTCGCCGGTGCATCGGAGGCTGCTGCCGCTGGTGGCGGTCGATCCCGGCGGGATGGGACCCCTACGATCCCGTGCCGTACGTCCCGCCCCCGAACCCCTACGACACCTCCCCGGAGGACCCATGGAACGAGGTAACTACGGTTTGCTTCCTTTTTGTTCCCCATTCCTTTTTGAACCCTATTTTTGCCGGTGTAGATGGATCCGTAGATGGATGAGTATTGGGCTAATATTTGCGCCGATTTTATTCCATTTTGTTTTGATCACTTCTTGATTTCGTTTAAGATTTGGGGTTCGGCTGTTCGGTTAATTTATGCAAGTAATATTGGATCTCAATCAGCTAATTTATGCAAGTAATCATGGGATCTCAATCAGTTATTTTATGCACTAATCAAAAGATATCAACCATTTAATTTTGCAAATAATCTCGAATGTGTTCAAGTTCAGATCTAGTTCAGATCTAGAATCTGTTTCTTTGCCTATGATGAATGGTTGGGCACAAATTTTTACAGGGAGGGTTCAGCGAACCATTGCTGTGTACAAATCTGTTGTGCATGAGCTTTAGTTCGCTTACACCTTCCCCGTAGATATATAATCATGTCCACTCTAACTGAGGCTGACTCTGTTTTTCTTAACTTTGTTATCATGTACGTTAGTCATCGTTGCAACTCATTCACTAGTTTCAGTTTAATATGGATCAGATGTCTGGCAGCGACGTCGGCAGCGACGAGGAGGAGGAGGACGTCAAGACTCGCCGAGTGCCGCGGAGGCCGCAGGTCAGCCAAGCACATCTCCTACTTCGCCAAGGAGGTCTACAGAGTGCCCCTTCGCACCAGGAGACTCGGCGCCACGGACTTCAACTCGCCTCGTCACGCATGCCGAGAACATCAGCACCACCTTCCCCAAGGTCGGCACGACGGTGAACGTCCACTCCTTCCGTGCCAAGCACGGGCGCTCGGCATGCACCTCCGCAGCTTGCAGCCGGGTGGAGATCTCCGCCGGGCGCATGCCTCCGCTCAAGCCCAAGGCTCCCAAGGGGAGCAAGAGCAACAAGTGGAGGCAGAGCCGATGGGGTAGGCGGAGTCCTCGGACGTAGTGCCGCTGCTGCTGCCTCCTAGTTTGTTGTTGGGATCCCTTTGTTGTTAGCTAGGGATCCCTTGTTGTTATGTTAGTATGATGGTGTCGTGAAGAACCTCGTTACTATGTTGGCTGCTGTGTATGCAGCTTATTATCTATCCATATTATCTAGGGATTATCTATCCCTAGTCTACTATATTTTGTTGGCCGTACTTAGTTTTCTTGATTTACTTTGACTCGTGAATTTATCGTACATTATCCCGGAGATTTGCTTCTAGATTTAACTACATACATATGGACCAGTAGGGAGTACTAGATTTGCTGCCATATTGGGCAAACAACGAGGGCCAAAAGGCACAAATAATTGAAGAAAGTCAGAAATGCAAGCTTCTCTAGATTTTATACTAATTTGGTGAAAAGGACAGAGAGAAAGAGGGGAAAAAGGTGCACTTAATAATGCCAATTTGGGGCCGAGAGAGACGGAACCCAGCTCCTGCTCACGTGCAACCAAACGCTTCTCGTCCTGTCCCACGCGGTCCCTTTCTACCAGCCCCCACGCGACGCGGGCCCACACGACGCGGCCCCACACGACGCGGCCCCACATGTGACGGAACGGTCAACTAAACGGGAATCCCGCCGTCCGAGCCGCTTCGCGGGTTTCAAACAAGGGCTTGGGGAAAACTGAGGAAAAACTAAGGAGCTGGGGAAAACTGAGTACAACTAAGGACCTGAGGGCACGAAAATAGAAATCCCTATTACTTATTCCAGATGGATATAGGGGAAGGAACGAAAAAACGGATGCTATGTGCAATGACTTCTAAATCTGTGTGTTCTGATATCCCAGATGACAAGGTAAACATATGGAACAACGCTTGTTTTGCCGCTGCCCCCGTTAGATGGCTAGATGCTCTGGTCTAATTTATGTTCATGTACTTATTATTGCAGAAACATAGAGTTGAAGAAAACTCTATATTGTCTGATGACAAAGGTGAAACGACATGCCAGTCTTTTAAACCTCCGACGCCACCTTGTTTACTGTCTATGGAGACTGATGCAGCTGGACTCGGTACCGATGAGCCTATACCTGGCATCATCGTGCCACATGAAGGAGGTTGTGGATTGGGTTTACCCCCTGCTGTAGAAACTGGTGGTGCAGCTGGAGCTGCTAGTGTAGAGCCTCTAGCGAACGTTGTCGTGCCATGTGAATCCTCTGAACTGGAGCAAGACAGTTTACCTATTGTCAAGACCGATGTAACTGGTGTTGATGCTGGAGTTGCTATTGCTGATCCTGCACCCGAAGTTTTCATGCCAACCTTAAGAGGTCATGTATTGGTTCTACCCACAATAGTAAGTATGCCCATACTGACTGGTGATGGACCTGGAGCTGGTAGGGTAGAGCCCAGCGAAAGGTGTCGTGCCACGAGAATCCTCTGAAGTGGATATTGGTGGTTTACCCTCTGTAGAGACTGGTGGTCTACCTGGAGCTGGTATTGTAGAGATTCCAATTGTGATGTCCCACCAGACTCCTATGAACTGGAGCATGTACCTGATGTGCCTTCTGTAGAACCTGATGCACCTGTAAGTGGTGGTGATGATTCAGCTGAATCTGATCAAAAAGGATCTGCATCTCTAGGACAAGATGTCAGCTGTCATTCACCTGAACCTGAGCTGAAGTTAGCAACGATAGCTTATATGGCACGGACTGTCCTTCAAGCTCTAAAGATCCAGTTGGGTGGTTCACAGGACCAGCTACTCCAAGCCATTGTCACTACAAAAGACCAACCAGCATGCTTCGTCATCTCCTGCATACTGTTTGACAAGCTGAAGCACTGCAACTGGCGCATTGTTCAATCCCATCAGCATAGAGAGAGGAGTTATGTTTATGTCAAGATGATTCATGCTGATTTGGTAAGGTTCCATGATAAGATGTATGGGTGGGGTGAGGCAAGAGCCTCATTTTGCAGCATTCACACAGTTTTCGCTCTTGAGCTAGACCCCATGGATGCTTACCCAGTGGTGCAGCTGTCTTAACTTGATATATGTTTTATGATCCGTAAGCTGCTGTCGTGGAACTGTGATGTGGAGCTACCTTTCTTATGGTTTCTAGGCTTTTGGTTTCAACATGTATTATGGAGCTTACCTTATGACTCTCCCATACGTTTGGCTGTTGACCTGTAATGTTTGTGGTTGGTTGTCTAATCTACTTGGCACAATCACATTGCAAAGGCAACTGTTCTTTTTCTTTTTAATTCTTATTATGACTTATGTGTTATAACCATGAAATAATATGCAAGTTTGGTTCTCTGACCGATATATATGTACATACAACTTTTGTTCACATAATAACACTTACACGGGAAAAGAGTAGCTTTCTCTGTTGGACAAACACCAAACCATAAAAGGGTAACAACACAATATCCAAACTAGGTACGACACCTGTTGAGCATACATGACTTTTGGCGTAAAATCACCTTAACCAACACTAGCAGCATCTTGTTCTTTGGAAGGTGCTATGCTTATCAGTCTAATCCCAATACACCATCTACTTCAGGTGGCACGATGATGTCAGGTGCAGGCTCACCGGTACCAACTCCAGCTGCATCAGTCTCCATTGAAGGTACGCCAGTGCTGCAGTAGACACCATTAGCAATGCAAGCTGAAGGTGTTCTTATCCTCATATCAGGACCACATGATACGGGTGTCAAGATTCATGCACTAGCCAACGCAATCAAAAGTCCGAACTGGTACAATCCCTCCGTCACCCCAAAATGAAAGGGGTGATCTCGTAGTTCGTGGTCTGTGAAGATGCGTTGTTAGGTGCTCCATTTTCCCATTGAGGACGAACCTCAACCTGTGCTCGAGAGATAGTTCTCCATACACTGATAATGGATGTATGGATTCTCGAGAAGAGAGGAGCCATGGTGGACCCTCCCTAGACCGCGATTTGTCAAAGGGATTGGATTGGTGACTTACCCATTCAGTGACTTTGGCACTGGACGTTACAAAAAACGGGTACTATCAGATCGGGTGAATTAGAGAATAGATAGAGGTCCGTTGGCATTTCAGCCTTTCTTCTCCTTTCAGGGCCTATCCGAAAGAGAATCCAGTACCTCTTGGTCCTGAATATCAGAATAGGACGAATGAACCGGACCCCGCGGATATCTTTGCTTCGGAACAAAACAAAACCCTGCAATCAAATAGATTGTCTAGGCAATCCACTTATATATCTCAACAACGGGTAGCAGTACATCACTAGCATGACCATGTTCCTTTTGGCGCAGCAGCGAGATATTGCCGTTACAAAATAGACAAGATGCAACTAAACATTTTACATCATGATCCCTAAACCCAAATCCACCCTCACACATTATTGGTCCTGGTACTTTTGTTTCTTCGAAGAACCTGGAAAACATAGTCAAGTCTGATTATGTGAATATATCTAGTTCAGTTACAAGTTCAGTTTTTATATGTGTGGATACGATGCATATCACTCACTTAACAAACTGTCCACGCAATATCTTAACATCAACCTTGGACGTGCCAAGTCGACGTTCTGTAGGGTACATCCATCTATACTGCACCGGACCTCTATGTACTGCCTCATCGGGTAGTATTAGAACATCCAAATGCTCCATCGTACTATCAAAGAAGCATGGAGGATATATCAGCTCAATCTTGCACACGATTTCTGATGTCTCATTCATAAGACATTCTACCACTCTTCTGTCAAAAAGTTAACTTTACTATAGATTTCCTAAAATATCCTTCGCAACTCTACAAGCACACCTTGAAAATAGATGGTCAGAAGCTTTAAGCTATTTCAACGAACAAGTTGAGAACAAATCCATGCCTAGATATCTGAGCAAACAGATTTTATATAAAACTATAAATGACACATTGTATCAGCAAACATATGGAATACACGAACAAGGCAACATATTTTTTTCAGCAAACAGATTGACTGCGCGGTTACATATTTAACAGAACAAATGGATGGAACGCAACACATGACCAACCAATTACAATAAACAGATCTAGCGGAAAACAATGACTAGTATAAGAAATAGATCTAGAGCAAAAAAATGCAACCGATCGATTGCAGCAAGCAAACGAAATTATATGGGGGTTGACTACACTCTTTCAGTGATAATTAGTCCGACAATTTCCCAGCCCTGAAGATAACATACATACCTATCGATCGACTAGTTGACCGCCGCCGGTGCTTCAAGAGAAGAAAGGCGCAGCTAGCGGTGCACTGCTGGCTCGGGTGAAAGAAGCCTGGAGAAGCTTTGTTGCGCGGCCTAGTTGAACGCTAGTTCGTCTAGAGAAGAGCACGACGACGAAGGAGACAGGGGCGACTTTTCACATGAATTTATGCAATTTTTGGGGAGCTTATTCTGTCTTTTTTTAGTCCCTCCCCCAGGTCTTTTGTTTCGATTCCGGAGGAGCTACACCTAGATTTGTTTCGTTTGTTGTTGTTGAGGGGAACACACCCAGATCAGGTGGGCCGGGCACCCCAGCAAACTGAATTGTTCTAATAATCCCATTAAAAATAGACCTGTCGCGATCATCTTGGCCCACCGAGGCCCACCCAACTTGTTGCCAGACGAAACCTTCCGAATTAAATTTTAGATCCCATCATATCAAAGCTTCGCCCACCGTATATGTACATAGAGGCTGAAATATGGGACCTATCAAAGGCGGCAGGGGATCGAAAGAAAAATCCAAGTAGGTAGAAATCAGGTGCCAAAAAATAATCCAAGATAGTAAAGGTTTATTGTACATAGAGACTGACATGTAGGACCCATCTGCCAGCAACATCCTCAACGTTAACAAGGCGGCAGGGGATCGAAAGAAAAAAAGCAAATTAGCCAGAAATCCGGGGTCAAAAATAAATCCGATAAAGCAAACATTTATTGAACATAGATACTGACACGTGGGACCCATCTTACAGCAGCGGCCTCAACATTTATCGTTCAGAGAGGATGACAAGTGGGACCCATGAGCCAGCAGCGTCCTCAACATTTCAAAGCCGGCAGGAGATCGAAAGAAAAAAGGCAAGTAGCCCGAAATTAGTGGTTAAAAATAAATCCAAGAAAGGAAGCATTCATACTTTAGAGAGGCTGACACATGAGACCCATTTGCAGCAGCATCCTCAATGTTAACAAGGCGGCAGGGGATAGAAAGAAAAGGTCAATTTGCTAGAAACCAGGGGCAAAAATAATCCAGGAAAGAAAACATATATTGTACATGGAGGATGACATATGGGTCCCATTTTGCAGGAGCGGCCTCAACATTTCAAACGCGACAGGGGATCAAAAGGAAAAGGCAAGTAGCTCGAAATCAAGGTTCAAAACTAAATCCAAGAAAGGAAAAGGTTTATCGTTCAGAGAGGCTGACATGTGGGACCCAAGAGCCAGCAGCTTACTCAACGTTTCCAAGGTGGCATGGGATAAAAAAAGGAAATAGCAAAAAATCAGAGGGTGAAAAAAATCCAAGAAAAGAAACTTTTATTGTACATAGATGATGACATGCGGGTCCCATGAGCCAGCAGCTTCCTTAACGTTTCAGAGGTGGCATGAGATCGAAAAGGCAAGTGACCAAATTTCATGAGCCAAAAAATCCAAGAAAAGAAACTTTTATTGTACATAGAGGATGACATGCGGGTCCCATTTTGCAGCAGCGGTCCCAACGTTTCAAAGGCGGCACGGGATCGAAAGAAAAAGGCAAGTGACCAAATATCAAGTGCCAAAAATAACTCCAAGAAAGGAAAGGTTTATTGTTCATAGAGGATGACATGCGGGTCCCCTTCTGCAGCAGTGGTCTCAACGTTTCAATTGCGGCTTGAGATCAAAAGAAAAAGAAAGTAGCCAGAAATTAGGGGGTCAAAAAAACTCCAAGAAAAGAAAGTTGATTGTACATAGAGGATGAATTGCGGGTCCCATGAGTCAGCAGCTTACTCAACGTTTCCAAGGCGGCAGAGGATCAAAAGAAAAAGGAAATAGCCCAAAATCAGAGGATGAAAAAAAATCCAAGAAAATAAACTTATGTAGTACATAGAGGATGACATGCGGGTCCCATGAGCCAGCAGGTTCCTCAACGTTTCAAAGGCGGCAGGAGATCGAAAGAAAAAGGCAAGTGACCAAATATCAGGAGCCAGAAATAATCCAAGAAAAGAAACTTGATTGTACATAGAGGATGGCATGCGGGTCCCATTTTGCAGCAGCGGACTCAACGTTTCAAATGCGGCTTGAGATCAAAAGAAAAAGAAACTAGCCAGAAATTAGGGGGTCAAAAAAAAACTCCAAGAAAAGAAAGTTGGTTGTACATAGAGGGTGACTTGCGGATCCCATGAGTCAGCAGCTTACTCAATGTTTCCAAGGTGGCAGGGGATCAAAAGAAAAAGGAAATAGCCAAAACTCAGAGGGTGAAAGAAACTTTTATAGTACGTAGAGGATGACATGCGGGTCCCATGAGCTAGCAGGTTCCTCAACGTTTCAAAGGCGGCAGGAGATCGAAAGAAAAAGGCAAGTGACCAAATATCAGGAGCCAAAAATAATCCAAGAAAAGAAACTGGATTGTACATAGAGGATGGCATGCGGGTCCCATTTTGCAGCAGCGGTCTCAATGTTTCAAATGCGACTTGAGATCAAAAGAAAAAGAAAGTAGCCAGAAATTAGGGGGTCAAAAAAATCCAAGAAAAGAAAGTTGATTATACATAGAAGATGACATGTGGGTCCCATGAGTCAGCAGCTTACTCAACGTTTCCAAGGGGGCAGGGAATCAAAAGAAAAAGGAAATAGACAAAAATTAGAGGGTGAAAAATCCAAGAAAAGAAACTTTTATAGTACATAGAGGATGACATGCGGGTCCCGCGAGCCAGCAGGTTCTTCAACGTTTCAAAGGCGGCATGAGATCGAAAGAAAAAAGGCAAGTGACCAAATATCAGGAGCCAAAAATAATACAAGAAAAGAAACTTTTATTGTTCATAGATGATGACATGCGGGAGCCATGAGGCAGCAGCATCCTCAACGTTTCCAAGGCAGCAAGGCATCGAAAGAAAAAGGAAATACCCTAAAATCAGAGAGTGAAAAATAATCCATGAAAAGAAACTTTTATTGTATATAGAGGATGACATGCGGGTCCCATTTTGAGCAGCGGTCTCAACGTTTCAAAGGCGGCACAGGATCGAAAGAAAAAGGCAAGTGACCAAATATCAGGAGCCAAAAATAACTCCAAGAAAGGAAAAGTTTATTGTTCATAGAGGATGACATGCGGGTCCCCTTCTGCAGCAGTGGTCTCAATGTTTCAATTGCGGCTTGAGATCAAAAGAAAAAGAAAGTAGCCAGAAATTAGGGGGTCAAAAAAACTCCAAGAAAAGAAAGTTGATTGTACATAGAGGATGACTTGCGGGTCCCATGAGTCAGCAGCTTACTCAACGTTTCCAAGGCGGCAAAGGATCAAAAGAAAAAGGAAATAGACAAAAATCAGAGGGTGAAAAAAAATTCAAGAAAAGAAACTTTTATAGTACATAGAGGATGACATGCGGGTCCCATGAGCCAGCAGGTTCCTCAACGTTTCAAAGACGGCAGGAGATCGAAAGAAAAAGGCAAGTGACCAAATATCAGGAGCCAAAAATAATCCAAGAAAAGAAACTTGATTGTACATAGAGGATGGCTTGCGGGTCCCATTTTGCAGCAGCGGTCTCAACGTTTCAACTGCGGCTTGAGATCAAAAGAAAAAGAAACTATCCAGAAATTAGGGGGTCAAAAAAAACTCCAAGAAAAGAAAGTTGGTTGTACATAGAGGATGACTTGCGGGTCCCATGAGTCAGCAGCTTACTCAACGTTTCCAAGGTGGCAGGGGATCAAAAGAAAAAGGAAATAGCCAAAAATCAGAGGGTGAAAAAACTTTTACAGTACATAGAGGATGACATGCGGGTCCCATGAGCCAGTAGGTTTCTCAACGTTTCAAAGGCGGCAGGAGATCGAAAGAAAAAGGCAAGTGACCAAATATCAGGAGCCAAAAATAATCCAAGAAAAGAAACTGGATTGTACATAGAGGATGGCATGCGGGTCCTATTTTGCAGCAGCGGTCTCAATGTTTCAAATGCAGCTTGAGATCAAAAGAAAAAGAAAGTAGCCAGAAATTAGGGGGTCAAAAAAACTCCAAGAAAAAAAAGTTGATTGTACATAGAGGATGACATGCGGGTCCCATGAGTCAGCAGCTTACTCAACGTTTCCAATTGGGGGCAGGGAATCAAAAGAAAAAGGAAATAGACAAAAATTAGAGGGTGAAAATAATCCAAGAAAAGAAACTTTTATAGTACATAGAGGATGACATGCGGGTCCCGCGAGCCAGCAGGTTCTTCAACGTTTCAAAGGCGGCATGAGATCGAAAGAAAAAGGAAAGTGACCAAATATCAGGAGCCAAAAATAATCCAAGAAAAGAAACTTTTATTGTTCATAGAGGATGACATGCGGGGGCCATGAGGCAGCAGCATCCTCAACGTTTCCAAGGCAGCAAGGCATCGAAAGAAAAAGGAAATACCCAAAAATCAGAGAGTGAAAAATAATCCAAGAAAAGAAACTTTTATTGTACATAGTGGATGACATGCGGGTCCCATTTTGCAGCAGCGGTCTCAAAGTTTCAAAGGCGGCATGAGATCGAAAGAAAAAGGCAAGTGACCAAATATCAGGAGCCAAAAAAATCCAAGAAAAGAAACTTTTATAGTACATAGAGGATGACATGCGGGTCCCATTTAGCTGTAGCGGTATCAATGTTTGAGAGGCAGCACGGGATTGAAAGAAAAAGGGCAAGTGACCAAATATCAGGAGCCAAAAAAATCCAAGAAAAGAAACTTTTATAGTATATAGAGGATGACATGCGGGTCCCATTTAGCAGCAACGGTATCAACGTTTGAGAGGCGGCATGCGATCGAAAGAAAAAGGCAAGTGACCAAATATCAGGTGCCAAAAATAACTCCATGAAAAGAAACTTGATTGCACATAGAGGATGACATGCGGGTCCCATTTAGCAGCAGCGGTATCAATGTTTGAGAGGCGGCACGGGATAGAAAGGAAAAGGCAAGTGACCAAATATCATGTGCCAAAAAGACTCCAAGAAAAGAAACTTGATTGCACATGAGGATGACATGTGGGACCCATTTAGCAGCAGCGGTATCAATGTTTGAGAGGCGGCATGAGATCGAAAGAAAAAGGCAAGTGACCAAATATCAGGTGCCAAAAATAATTCCAAGAAAAGAAACTTGATTGCACATGGAGGATGACATGCGGGTCCCATTTTGCTGCAGTGGTCTCAACGTTTCCAAGGCGGCACAGGATCAAAAGAAAAAGGAAGTAGCCAGAAATCATGGGGTCAAAAAAATCCAAGAAAAGAAAGAATTTTGGTTCATAGAGGATGACATGCGGGACCCATGATCCTGCATCGTAAATGGCTCAATCGGAGAGCGTTGAACGAGATGGCGCGATCGAGAAAAAAACAATCCTAGAGAGGCTGCCATCTGGGCCCTACATCCCTGGGCGGTGCGGATTTGCGTTGACTCGGCTGGCGCACCCAAGAATTCATGATGCACCACGTCTCGGGCCACCATACGCGACGTTTTGGACGCTTTCGTCGGGCTAGGTGGCCTCAAAAACCGTCGGCCATGGCGCATCACCAACCACGGCGTGACTTCAACTTCGTCGGCCATGGCAACTTTTCTTGTAGTGTATCGATCTGGTACCGGGTGGAGTCCGGGGCTCGCAGAGGCCCTGCCGGTACCTCAGCGGTACCGGCAGCGGTACTACCGCTTCGAGCCCACGTGGCAGATCTGCGGGCGGAATTCGAATTCAGAGCGGTACTACCGCTTTCCCAAATGGTAGTACCGGTCATGCGGAATCTGCATATAACGGTTGGATTTGGGGGAGCCTATAAAAGGGCCCCTTCTTCTCTAGCTCGATTTTATATCTTCTCTCTCTCTCCTCCATTGCTGCTGACCTCAAACCTTGAGGGCTCCCTACATACCCAACCAATCTTGCCCAAATTTTGAGGAGTCGTGGAGGAGACCCTGATCTATAGTTCTACCAAGAGAGATTTCACCAATATCATCTAGTCCTTAGTGGATCTTGGAGTTAGGGTTCCTATGGTGGGATCTTGGAGGAAGTGCTCCTATGAAGTGTTGTGTTAGCCCCATAGGGTGTTGGGAGCCTCCTGTGTTTGTGGAGTTCGCCCCAACCTTGTGAAGGAACTACCGCCTCGACCGGCTACCTAGTGGAGAAGGGGAAGCTCCTTCGTGAGGCTTTCTCGAGGAACAAGGTGAGGCCTTCGCGGTCGTCTAGCCTTCATGGTTAGCACCTCCTCAGCGCAGACGTACTCCCTTTTGTGGGAGAAACCGCGGGAAACAAACCTCGCCTCGTCTCCGCGTTCCCGGTTGTTTCGCTCCCTCTCTTTACTACCTTGTTCGGTTCCTTTGCTTGTTGCACTAGCTAGGATCATACTAGGAACACCCCTATCACCAAAGTCACCACCTTTACTTCCACATCGCACTAAAACTGAAAAAGACATAAAAATTGTTTAGCGACCATTCACCGCCCCCCCCCCCCTCTTGTTCGCTACGATCCATTCAGTGTTGTGTTGCGTGTTGAAGACGAAGCTGGGGTTCAGGAGGACCTTATTGTAATTTTCTTTGTTTCCTGGACTTTTCTGTATGAATCTTTGGTTAATTTGATCAGTTCTTCCTGTGCAAAAAAAAAAACTTCCCAGGTTACCACAAAACAGAACTCATTGTATTTTCTTATCAAAGATTTTCACCAATAGGTATCTTTCCTGACATCACAACACAATAAGGAATTAACTGAAAGTGGATAAATCAAAACTTAACTAATCACAAAGGTACACCATGGCAGAAAAAAATAATTTAAGCTACACCCAGTTCAAGTGCTTCATCCGAAGGAACATTGCAAACTATTTTGAAGGTTCCTTGTGCATTTTAGGTGATACTCAAGAGCTAAATAAAAAACTTAATGTGCCAAGGATTATTTTTTAAGGGAAACAGACAAAACAAGCTCTGCCCAAAGCAGTATAATACTCTCGCAACAAAATTGTATCATGCATACCCAGGTTTTTTAAAAAAATAATATAAGTGCCTAAAATCTGATAGCTCTTGGTATCTAAAGTGCAGTCTAAAAGATGAAATAATCGATTATTAGCTCTGTTTTTAACAGCCGTCTATAGCCCGGCTATAGCCTTTCCGGCATGATGCGGCTAACTACTATAGCCTGGCTAAAGGTGCCGATGTTCTTAAATAGCCAGGCTATAGCTGTTTTGGAAGGCCGCGGCTATAGCCTATAGCCGGCTATTTAAAACCATGATTATTAGTGAGTAGTCTGGCTGCTGATTTGGTTGGTTAGTAAACCAGGGTGTCAGATCAAACAAAAAGGAAAGTTTTTCTTAGCTAATGCAAATTTGCATTGAATTCATAATTTTCTTTTTATACCTTACTCCATTTCATTTGGCATACCTATCCAAATGAATGAATACATGAAAGGAAGAACAAAGATTGAAGAAAGGCATCCAGATAGCTAGTTCCATATCTCCAAGAGAGGATTTGAAAGGCCAAACCAGATTAGGACATAAAATGGTACAAAGCTCTGCTTAGTGGACCAAAATACCAGGGTGCCAGATCAAACAAAAAGGAAACTTTTTCTTAGTGAAAGAAAATCAGCACTGAATTGATATTTACCTTTTGATACCTTACTCCCTTTCAATGAGCATATCAATCCAAATCAATGAATACATTGAAGGAAAAACAAAGATTAAATAAATGCAACCGGTGCTTCTACGTAGCCAGTCCCACATCTCGAGGAGAGGAGTCGAAAGTCCAGTTCAGATTAGGACATAAAATGGGACACAGTTCAGATTAGCGGATCAAAATATGACTTTTCTGTCTGAAAACACAAGGATAAACTCCTGAACGTGTTTTACTGGACCACTGGTGCAATGCTTTAACTGTATCGAATTATGTGTGCATGCAGGTGATCGGCAATATCCTAACTCAGTGTCTCTCATCAACCAATTTGATCTAGTACTGATGATGCAAACTTATATCATTAAAGATAACACCACACTGAATGTAGAGGCCTGAATACCGTGTTTCACGACAATAGAATCGTTGCTACTGGTAAGACTTCCCTAGAAGTTATATATGCTGATGTCTGCAGCACATGTTAATATTTGTGAAAGGATTGCCTAGCATGTTTCAGAATACATACCAATATTGCAATATCTGTAGAGTTCACCAACAACTGCAAAATCATGTTGTACTTGCCGAGAGCACCAGACCATTAAATGAGATTGAAACAAAACGTAATCATTCAAAGTTTACATCTTTCTTAAACTCTCATGCATCCCTTTCAAGGGAAAATGGATATATCTTTCCCGAAGCAAACACAACTCATACATATACAATTTTTCATACCTTTTAGAGACTTTGCGCTTCTTTGAATAATATATCCTGAGAAAATTGACCTCTCACGAAAAAAATTAGCAGCTTATGAGGAGACAACCGTGACAGCGGTCTCAGTGTCTCACCACTTTGGAAGCAGATAACACGTAAGATCAAGTGACTTCTTCTGTATCGGTCTCAGAGAAGGGCCCACATCTAATAATACCTGTAAATGATAGCAAAAGTAATGTTGGTAAAGAAACCAAAAAAAAAACTACATGTTATTTCTTATGTTTGGACAAGGGGGAATTGATTCAGAGAGCATGAATACACGACAACAACGATAACTCTTGCAGCGGGAACAAATGTTGACGAACACTTTTTTGGCCTAGTACACTTCTCTATGCTAAGTTGCTAACTCGAACTCAGTCATGGATGAGTCGGACTCGACCATGGAGGAGTCTGACATCAAGGAAGTCTCGTCTGGATCACCATTAGATGACCAACAACTATCTGTATACTTGTAAAAGATGCACAATTCATTCATTGAACTGTGGTCTGGAAATAAGCACGAGCAAAAATATTAAAAACTTCACCTAATATCAGATCACTCCATGTGGTAAAGAAATCAACAAAAGAAGGTATGGCTACACAGGATGAACTTGTGACTTCCATTGACCAGCTTTTTCTCAAGATGCTGCAGAAGCGCAAGTTAACATTCCAGTACATATCATTCGAAAATGTATCATGAATTAGAGATAACACAATGGAATATTCCTCTTTGCGTCTAGAAACTGTAACTTCATTAGGCTCTGCACCAACGTTTGGAGGCATAAATAAGGTATACAAAAATTAAGAAACATTAACCTCCTTAGTCTTTGCATAATTGCATTGATATTAGGAGGTATACATAAGTAGACAAATTGGTATCAAATTGCCAGCTTTAGTTTCACACATCAAGAACTCTTCTTTCAAATTCCAAAGATTCTATGCATTAGATACGAATAATTAAATGTAGGTACTTCACCATTAGGCTTTGTGTTGGGAGGACAGCCCTTAACTTAAAGTTCGCTTTCAGTTTAGATGAATCTGAAAAAATGTAGAGCAGAAGAAAGAGGAACTCACCGGAGTTTAGGCCCGTTGATCAGGCTGTGTGGAAGGGGTTGTGGTTGGGGAGACGAAGGAGGCCAATCCACCGATGGGAGTTGACCGCGCCATCGTCATGGCCGCTCCTCCACGCCATCTTTGCCGCCGACGCACATCTGTCACGCATCTTCGACTGCTCCGGCCGGCCAGGCCATAGATTGACGACTAGCAAGATTGGCACCGCCATGGAAAAAGGATCGACGGCCGCCTCCCAAACTGTTGCATCCTCAGCCAGACAGCATAGGCAAGGCCCAGCAGTCATTCACGTTCCAAGTATGCACAAGCGTCACACAACAATTAACAAGACTCAACAGAGTAACAGTGATTTGATCGAGTGGCCAAACGAGGACGCGCACGAGGGATGCTCTAGGAGGCAGGCAGTCACGCGATCTTTATAAGCAGAAATAGTAGAGATACATATATATCACGAACCAAGCATATATTGATCCGACTTGAAAGGGAAATTACACAGTCGAAGTAACTACTACAAACATTGATTCACAGATAGGTAGACAGACATGGCCAAATAAACAGATCTGGATAGTAATAGCAGTTATACTCGCCGTCGTCGCTGTTCAAGACGGCCATCAGGACAGACGCGACAGGAGGCTTCGATCTTCTCAGAACTAGTTGTCGACGACGTAGCCGTGCTCCTCCCGGAGCAACTTCTGGGACTCAGCTAGCATCTGCCTCAGCTCGTCGAAGAAGTCAGCCGCTTCATTGTACTTCTTCATCTGCTCGTCGCTGAAGGTGTCGTGCACTTGGCGGTCGAAAGGCTTGTACTCGACGGTGAGGAGGTAGTCCACCGGCTCCTTGTTCTCGTTGGCGAAGCCGGTCGGATCCACCGCAGCAGCAGGTTTCTTCGGGGCAGGTGCCTTGGTCGCCGACTTCACTCCGCCGGAGATCCCGGTACGCGGCACCGCAACAGCAGGCAGGTTCAGCTGACGCAGCTCACCGCGCGCTGGCACCTCTTCCTCCGCCGCCATAGCTCCCTTGAGCAAGCACCTCGCACTGGCCATCTGTGGATCTGATATCCTCTACGGGAATTTTGGGGATTTTCGATTTGGAACCCTAGCTTTCGATTTGGGGGTGAGGCGGCGGTCTTGCGTCGATCTTATAAAGGCGGAGGCGAACCTAGGCACCGGTTGGAGTCCAGGTCGGGATGGTGTTCCGATCCAGTTACTCTCCGAAATCCTCAGGGATGGGCCATCAAACTGGGCCAGTAGAAAACCACGAATACAACGACCAGTTGGCCCAAAAGATTTTTCCTACTAGAAACAGTCTGACAGCCACCTCCCCCGCGTTGGGAGGTGCTAACCATCACCCCTTCGCATGGTTTATAACCATCCCTAAGGGAAAATCGTTAATGGACATGGCCCATTAGTTCGGTTGTTTAAAAAAAAAATTGAAATTTCTTTAGATTTGAAATTTGCTCAGAATTAAAAAAATCATATTTGAAATTTGTCTAGATTCGAAATTTGCTTAGATTTAAAAATTACCTAGATTCAAAATTTGCTCAGATTTGAAATTTGCTCAGGTTAAAATTTTGCTTACTTTGAAATTTGTTCGAATTTGAAATTTGCTTGACTTCAAAATTTGCTCGACTTCAAATTGTGACATCGCAAGGGGTGAACAAGGGGGCCTACCGGTGGTGCTGTTGCAGCTCCGTCGTGACATCGCAAAGCGCTGCTTCATAACGACATGGTTTTGGAGAGAGACGCAAATTGGGATGACAGGAACATCTATAACAGAACACTGATACAAGTAACTGACACTCAGGCCTCAGGGACTCAAAGAACTAACAACCGAACTATGCATGTATAGTGACTTTGCACCTTTAGAAGCAAGAAACTGTAGCGAAAACTTTGATTGAAAAATGTAGCGTATATGCCTAAATTTGCTCAACAATTTCATTTTCCAAGCTTTGCACTTCTGTGTTCATTCTTTAGTTAAGTTGATAATTTGCTTCTATTTTCCTTTGAATACAATTTTGTAACTAGACACATGGATAAACAGAATGAAGAGTTGGCTAACTGATGACTTTCTAAAGCCCTTTGGGATGCATTGAAAAGAAATCATCTCCTTTGATAGTGTAAAATTCGATGAGTTTTCGGTCTCTTTCACCAAACATCGCATCGAGCCTATTGACGAGGGATTAACTCGTCAATGCATACGGATTGTAGACTTAGGGTTTCATAAGAAGTAGAGGGCAAGTAAATGATATGGATATCCGGGCCTGGTACTCTAGGACAGCCATTGATATGATATTTGGGTCTAAGGTTGTACCAGTAGTTTATTATAATCTTGTTATTAGGAGATAATAATGTAGCCAGGTCATGCTTGTGGGCCATCTAGGGTTTTAATAGAGTCTGTTTGACTTGGGCCTGTCCAAGTCGAACTAGGTTAGGCCCAATAAGGGGCGGCCGGCCAGCTCTCCCTCTCATATAAGGAGATGGCACGGCTAGGGTTTAGGGTAGAACAAGTTTAGTCTAAAAGATTAGGGTTTCCCTATTGCGTGTGATCACGTGTATCATCCTCCGGGGTACGGCGCTGCCGTTATCTATTATATCCGCTGCGAAGGTTCTTGTGTTCATCAAGGATTGTCTAGCTCTTGGTTTGAGGTGTATCGTTCATCGATCCGTTGCTTGCTGGATTCGTTCCCTCTTCTCCAGGCTGCGTTCATCGCGTTGTTGGGAGGATTCTCTACCCCAGGTTCTCGCTGTGAAAGATCGGGCATCAACTTAGGTGGATCCACTGGGAATCACCGTATCATGATGATATGGATATCCGGGCCTGGTACTCTAGGACAGCCATTGATATGATATTTGGGTCTAAGGTTGTACCCGTAGTTTATTATAATCTTGTTATTAGGAGATAATAATGTAGCCAGGTCATGCTGTGGGCCATCTAGGGTTTTAATAGAGTCTGTTTGACTTGGGCCTGTCCAAGTCGAACTAGGTTAGGCCCAATAAGGGGGGCCGGCCGGCCAGCTCTCCCTCTCATATAAGGAGATGGCACGGCTAGGGTTTCGGGTAGAACAAGTTTAGTCTAAAAGATTAGGGTTTCCCTATTGCGTGTGATCACGTGTATCATCCCTCCGGGGTACGGCGCTGCCGTTATCTATTATATCCGCTGCGAAGGTTCTTGTGTTCATCAAGGATTGTCTAGCTCTTGGTTTGAGGCGTATCGTTCATCGATCCGTTGCTTGCTGGATTCGTTCCCTCTTCTCCAGTGCTGCGTTCATCGCGTTGTTGGGAGGATTCTCTACCCCAGGTTCTCGCTGTGAAAGATCGGGCATCAACTTAGGTGGATCCACTGGGAATCACCGTATCATCGGAGACCGTATCATGTGGTATCAGCTTTCTGGGTTGCTCACGGTGAGGTGTTGTTGATCGATCTCTTTGATCGGTTTGCATCGGAGAAGATTAGCTCTAAGATCGGAGGAGTTTGGCTCTCGGTCGAAGGAGGTTGGTTGGAGGAAGTTTGGTGTTGTTTGGTGTAGTTTGGAGGTCATCCATGGCTGTTTCGGAGGTCAAAATCGCGAACAATCACGACCAGAATCGGGAAGAAGACGAAATTTCGCGACCTGCCCGAAAAATCCGGTCTGAAATCCGGTCAACCGGGCCAGTGACCGGGCAGGCCGGCGTGGCATCCGGTCAACCGGGCGCCCAACCGGGAAGTTCGCAAAAATTCGTCCGGTTGTGTTCCGGTACGACGCATCCGGTTGGCGACCGGTCAGCCGGGCCAGGGACCGGGCTGGCCGGTCTGGAGGCCGGTCTAACCGGGCCCTGGGCCGGGACGGCTCAGACTGCTGCGGCTTTTCCTCCGGCGGTTTCTCCTGTTACTGCGGTTGCTTCTTCAGCAATACTAGCTACTGTTGCTCCTGTTTCTCCGGCGATGCTCCTTGATGCTACTACTGTTGTTGCTTCATTTGGAGACGATGTGCGTGGCATACGGTGTTCACGTGGCACGAAATCCGGTAATGTTTTCAATGATTACCTTGATATCCGCCGTTGGGAGGACGTACCGCATTGTGTGTCAGGACTAAAGTGGTATTTATGCCATGACGCGACAATTGAGCAGTACGAAGAATGGGAGAAGTACATGGAATTGGGTTTCCAACGATGTCGTCGTTACAAAGGGAAGTTCACTGGTTATGATGCTTGTGTTCTCGCTCACCGGCGAGTGGATGCGGAGTTGGACATATATTGGTATGATGCAGTTGATAGAGGCGAGTATGTTTATACTTGGGCGGACTTCAAAAATTTCTTCGTGGTGGTTTCGGGTTACCATTGAAGGATCATAAGCGGTCATCCGGAGTTGGGCATGCATTGAAGGAAGTGGACAAGTGCCGACGAAGGTAATGCGAGCGGTGGACAAGTGCTTAGTTCCTATTCAGGAGATTGTTCCACTACCAACAGTCACTAAGGTTGAGGTGAAATCTTCAGAGGAGAGGAAACCTGGCTCTGATACCAAGAGCACTACTGTGACTGTTGAGGATGATGTATGATGTCTACGTTCCCCCTCCTTTCCTGTAGACAGTGTTGGGCCCCCAAGAGCAGAGGTTTGTAGAACAGCATCAAGTTTTCCCTTAAGTGGATCACCCAAGGTTTATCGAACTCAGGGAGGAAGAGGTCAAAGATATCCCTCTCATGCAACCCTGCAACCACAAAGCAAGAAGTCTCTTGTGTCCCCAACACACCTAATAGGTGCACTAGTTCGGCGAAGAGATAGTGAAATACGAGGTGGTATGAATAAGTAGTAGCAACGGTGCCGGAAAATAGCTTGTCGGCGTGTAGTTGATGGTGGTAGTATTGCAACGAGATAGTAACGCGATAGAAACGATAGAACAAGTAGCGATAGCGATATTTAGGAACAAGGCCTAGGGATTATACTTTCACTAGTGGACACTCTCAACATTGATCACATAACGGAATAGATAAATGCATACTCTACACTCTTGTTGGATGATGAACGCATTGCGTAGGATTACACGAACCCTCAATGCCGGAGTTAACAAGCTCCACAATTTTTTCATATTTAAGTAACCTTATAGTGTAAGATAGATCAACATAACCAGATAGATCACATCAATACCATCATAATGATAATTAACTCCACAATCTACAAGAGATCATGATCATAGCCTACGACAAGAACCACACGGTGCACACACTAGTCACCTTTACACACGTGCAGGAGGAATAGAACTACTTTAATAACACATCACTAGAGTAGCACATGGATGAATTGTGATACAAAACTCATATGAATCTCAATCATGTAAAGCAGCTCATGAGATTATTGTATTGAGGTACATGGAGAGAGATTAACCACATAGCTACCGGTACAGCCCCGAGCCTCGATGGAGAACTACTCCCTCCTCATGGGAGCAGCAGCGGTGATGAAGATGGCGGTGGAGATGGCAGCGGTGTCGATGGAGAAGCCTTCCGGGGGACTTCCCCGCTCCGGCAGGGTGCCGGAACAGAGACTCCTGTCCCCCAGATCTTGGCTTCGCGATGGCGGCGGCTCTGGAAGGTTTTCCGTATCGTGGTTCTTTTCTGTCGATGTTTTTAGGTCACGGCGGCTTATATAGGCGAAGAATCGGAGTCGGAGGGGCCACGGGCTGCCCAAACCATAGGGGGGCGCGCCCCCTGATACGTCTCCGACGTATCGATAATTTCTTATGTTCCATGCCACATTATTGATGTTATCTACATGTTTTATGCACACTTTATGTCATATTCGTGCATTTTCTGGAACTAACCTATTAACAAGATGCCGAAGTGCCGATTCTCTGTTTTCTGCTGTTTTTGGTTTCAGAAATCCTAGTAAGGAAATATTCTCGGAATTGGACGAAATCAAAGCCCAGGGGCCTATTTTTCCACGAAGCTTCCAGAAGTCCGAAGGAGAGACGAAGAGGGGCGACGAGGGGGCCGCGCGGCCCTGTGGTGTGGGGCCCCCGTGCCGCCTCTTGACCTGCCCTTCCGCCTACAAATAGCCTCCGTGACGAAACCCCCAGTACCGAGAACCACGATACGGAAAACCTTCCAGAGACGCCGCCGCCGCCGATCCCATCTCGGGGGATCCAGGAGATCGCCTCCGGCACCCTGCCGGAGAGGGGAATCATCTCCCGGAGGACTCTACGCCGCCATGGTCGCCTCCGGTGTGATGTGTGAGTAGTCTACCCCTGGACTATGGGTCCATAGCGGTAGCTAGATGGTTGTCTTCTCCCCATTGTGCTATCATTGTCGGATCTTGTGAGCTGCCTATCATGATCAAGATCATCTATATGTAATTCTATATGTTGCGTTTGTTGGGATCCGATGAATAGAGAATACTTGTTATGTTGATTATCAAAGTTATGCTTATGTGTTGTTTATGATCTTGCATGCTCTCCGTTACTAGTAGATGCTCCGGCCAAGTAGATGCTTGTAACTCCAAGAGGGAGTACTTATGCTCGATAGTGGGTTCATGCCCGCATTGACACTCGGGACGATGACGAGAAAGTTCTAAGGTTGTGTTGTGCTGTTGCCACTAGGGATAAAACATTGATGCTATGTCTAAGGATGTAGTTGTTGATTACATTACGCACCATACTTAATGCAATTGTCTCGTTGCTTGCAACTTAATACTCGGAGGGGTTCGGATGATAACTCGAAGGTGGACTTTTTAGGCATAGATGCGGTTGGATGGCGGTCTATGTACTTTGTCGTAATGCCCAATTAAATCTCACTATACTCATCATGATATGTATGTGCATTGTCATGCTCTCTTTATTTGTCAATTGCCCAATCGTAATTTGTTCACCCAACATGCTTGTTCGTCTTATGGGAGAGACACCTCTAGTGAACTGTGGACCCCGGTCCAATTCTCTTTACTCGAAATACAATCTACTGCAATACTTGTTCTACTTGTTTTCCGCAAACAATCATCTTCCACACAATACGGTTAATCCTTTGTTACAGCAAGCCGGTGAGATTGACAACCTCATCTGTTTCGTTGGGGCAAAGTAGTTTGGTTGTGTTGTGCAGGTTCCACGTTGGCGCCGGAATCCCTGGTGTTGCGCCGCACTACATCCCGCCGCCATCAACCTTCAACGTGCTTCTTGGCTCCTCCTGGTTCGATAAACCTTGGTTTCTTTCCGAGGGAAAACTTGTTCGCTGTGCGCATCATACCTTCCTCTTGGGGTTGCCCAACGAACGTGTGAAATACACGCCATCAAGCTCTTTTTCTGGCGCCGTTGCCGGGGAGACCAAGACACGCTGCAAGGGGAGTCTCCACTTCTCAATCTCTTTACTTTGTTTTTGTCTTGCTTAGTTTTATTTACTACTTTGTTTGCTGCACTTATATCAAAACACAAAAAAATTAGTTACTTGTTTTACTTCACTTAATATCATGCATGTTTTTATTACACTAGTTTGGCATAATGTACAAGAGTGAGCTTCTTATTCTATTTCCTGATTTAAAACATGGATTGTTTGATGCGAAAATTAAAAAACCTATGGAATCTTATTTGCATGCTGGTAGTAATATTAGTATGAACGTTTTGAACACCATTGTTGATAATAATGTAGAAAGTTCTAAGCCTGGGGAAGCTGGTTTTCATGATATTTTTAGTCCCCCAAGCATTGAGGAGAAAATTTTCTTTGATGATACTTTGCCTCCTATTTCTGATGATGATAATGATAATGGTCTTTTTGTGCCACCTACTATGGAGAGTAAATTTTGTTGTGATTATACTATGCCTCCTACACTTGATGAGAATAATAATGATAGCTACTTTGTTGAATTTGCTCCCACTACAACTAATAAAATTGATTATGCTTATGTGGAGAGTAATAATTTTATGCATGAGACTCATGATAAGAATGCTTTATGTGATAGTTATATTGTTGAGTTTGCTCATGATGCTACTGAAAGTTATTATGAGAGAGGAAAATATGGTTGTAGAAATTTTCATGTTACTAAAACACCTCTCTATGTGCTGAAATTTTTGAAGCTACACTTGTTTTATCTTCCTATGCTTGTTACTTTGCTCTTCATGAACTTGTTTATTTACAAGATTCCTATGCATAGGAAGCATGTTAGACTTAAATGTGTTTTGAATTTGCCTCTGGATGCTCTCTTTTGCTTCACATACTATCTCTTGCGAGTGCATCATTAAAGCTGCTTGAGCCCATCTTAATGGCTATAAAGAAAAGAACTTCTTGGGAGATAACCCATGTGTTATTTTGCTACAGTACTTTGTTTTTATTTTGTGTCTTGGAAGTTGTTTACTACTGTAGCAACCTCTCCTTATCTTAGTTTTGTGTTTTGTTGTGCCAAGTTAAGCCGTTGATAGAAAAGTAAGTACTAGATTTGGATTACTGCACAGTTCCAGATTTCTTTGCTGTCACGAATCTGGGCAAAACCTCCCTGTAGGTAACTCAGAAAATTATGCCAATTTACGTGAATGATCCTCAGATATGTACGCAACTTTCATTCAATTTGAGCATTTTCATTTGAGCAAGTCTGGTGCCATTTTAAAATTCGTCAATACGAACTGTTCTGTTTTGACAGATTCTGCCTTTTATTTCGCATTGCCTCTTTCGCTATGTTGGATGAATTTCTTTGATCCACTAATGTCCAGTAGCATTATGCAATGTCCAGAAGTGTTAAGAATGATTGTGTCACCTCTGAATATGTCAATTTATATTGTGCACTAACCCTCTAATGAGTTGTTTCGAGTTTGGTGTGGAGGAAGTTTTCAAGGATCAAGAGAGGAGTATGATGCAACATGATCAAGAAGAGTGAAAGCTCTAAGCTTGGGGATGCACCCCGTGGTTCACCCCTGCATATATCAAGAAGACTCAAGCGTCTAAGCTTGGGGATGCCCAAGGCATCCCCTTCTTCATCAACAAATTATCAGAGTTCCTCCCCGAAACTACATTTTTATTCGGCCACATCTTATGTGCTTTTTCTTGGAGCGTCGGTTTGTTTTTGTTTTTGTTTTGTTTGAATAAAATGGATCCTAGCATTCACTTTATGGGAGAGATACACGCTCCGCTGTAGCATATGGACAAATATGTCCTTGGTTTCTACTCATAGTATTCATGGCGAAGTTTCTCCTTCGTTAAATTGTTATATGGTTGGAATTGGAAAATGATACATGTAGTAATTGTTATAAATGTCTTGGGTAATGTGATACTTGGCAATTGTTGTGCTCATGTTTAAGCTCTTGCATCATATGCTTTGCACCCATTAATGAAGAAATACATAGAGCATGCTAAAATTTGGTTTGCATATTTGGTTTCTCTAAGGTCTAGATAATTTCTAGTATTGAGTTTGAACAACAAGGAAGACGGTGTAGAGTCTTATAATGCTTTCAATATGTCTTTTATGTGAGTTTTGCTGTACCGTTCATCCTCGTGTTTGTTTCAAATAAGCCTTGCTAGCCTAAACCTTGTATCGAGAGGGAATACTTCTCATGCATCCAAAATACTTGAGCCAACCACTATGCCATTTGTGTCCACCATACCTACCTATAGTACATGGTATTTTCCCGCCATTCCAAAGTAAATTGCTTGAGTGCTACCTTTAAAATTCCATCATTCACCTTTGCAATATATAGCTCATGGGACAAATAGCTTAAAAACTATTGTAGTATTGAATATGTAATTATGCACTTTATCTCTTATTAAGTTGCTTGTTGTGCGATAACCATGTTTATCGGGGAACGCCATCAACTCATTGTTGAATTTCATGTGAGTTGCTATGCATGTTCGTCTTGTACGAAGTAAGGGCGATCTACACCGAGTTGAATGGTTTGAGCATGCATATTGTGAGAGAAGAACATTGGGCCGCTAACTAAAGCCATGATTCATGGTGGAAGTTTCAGTTTTGGACAAATATCCTCAAATCTCTAAGGAGAAAAGAATTAATTGTTGTCAAATGCTTAAAGCATTAAAAGAGGAGTCCATTATCTGTTGTCTATGTTGTCCCGGTATGGATGTCTAAGTTGAGAATAATCAAAAGCGAGAAATCCAAATGCGAGCTTTCTCCTTAGACCTTTGTACGAGGCGGCATAGAGGTACCCCTTTGTGAAACTTGGTTAAAGCATATGTATTGCGGTGATAATCCGGGTAGTCCAAGCTAATTAGGACAAGGTGCGGGCACTATTGGTACACTATGCATGAGGCTTGCAACTTATAAGATATAATTTACATGATGCATATGCTTTATTACTACCGTTGACAAAATTGTTTCATGTTTTCAAAATCAAAGCTCTAGCACAAATATAGCAATCGATGCTTTTCCTCTATGGAGGACCATTCTTTTACTTTCAATGTTGAGTCAGTTCACCTATTTCTCTCCACCTCAAGAAGCAAACACTTGTGTGAACTGTGCATTGATTCCTACATATTCGCTTATTGCACTTATTATATTACTCTATGTTGACAATATCCATGAGATATACATGATACAAGTTGAAAGCAACCGCTGAAACTTAATCTTCTTTTGTGTTGCTTCAATACCTTTACTTTGAATTATTGCTTTATGAGTTAACTCTTATGCAAGACTTATTGATGCTTGTCTTGAAGTGCTATTCATGAAAAGTCTTTGCTATATGATTCACTTGTTTACTCATGTCATTACCATTGTTTTGATCGCTGCACTCACTACATATGCTTTACAAATAGTATGATCAAGATTATGATGGCATGTCACTCCAGAAATTATCTGTGTTATCGTTTTACCCGCTCGGGACGAGCGAGAACTAAGCTTGGGGATGCTGATACGTCTCCGACGTATCGATAATTTCTTATGTTCCATGCCACATTATTGATGTTATCTACATGTTTTATGCACACTTTATGTCATATTCGTGCATTTTCCGGAACTAACCTATTAACAAGATGCCGAAGTGCCGGTTCGTTGTTTTCTGCTGTTTTTGGTTTCGAAATCCTAGTAAGGAAATATTCTCGGAATTGGACGAAATCAAAGCCCGGGGGCCTATTTTTCCACGAAGCTTCCGGAAGTCCGAAGGAGAGACGAAGAGGGGCGACGAGGGGCCACACCCTAGGGCGGCGCGGCCCCCCCTGGCCGCGCGGCCCTGTGGTGTGGGGCCCCCGTGCCGCCTCTTGACCTGCCCTTCCGCCCCCAAATAGCCTCCGTGACGAAACCCCCCGTACCGAGAACCACGATACGGAAAACCTTCCAGAGACGCCGCCGCCGCCGATCCCATCTCGGGGGATCCAGGAGATCGCCTCCGGCACCCTGCCGGAGAGGGGAATCATCTCCCGGGAGGACTCTACGCCGCCATGGTCGCCTCCGGTGTGATGTGTGAGTAGTCTACCCCCGGACTATGGGTCCATAGCAGTAGCTAGATGGTTGTCTTCTCCCCATTGTGCTATCATTGTCGGATCTTGTGAGCTGCCTATCATGATCAAGATCATCTATATGTAATTCTATATGTTGCGTTTGTTGGGATCCGATGAATAGAGAATACTTGTTATGTTGATTATCAAAGTTATGCTTATGTGTTGTTTATGATCTTGCATGCTCTCCGTTACTAGTAGATGCTCCGGCCAAGTAGATGCTTGTAACTCCAAGAGGGAGTACTTATGCTCGATAGTGGGTTCATGCTCGCATTGACACCGGGACGATGACGAAAAGTTCTAAGGTTGTGTTGTCGTTGTTGCCACTAGGGATAAAACATTGATGCTATGTCTAAGGATGTAGTTGTTGATTACATTACGCACCATACTTAATGCAATTGTCTGTTGCTTGCAACTTAATACTTGGAGGGGGTTCGGATGATAACTCTGAAGGTGGACTTTTTAGGCATAGATGCGGTTGGATGGCGGTCTATGTACTTTGTCGTAATGCCCAATTAAATCTCACTATACTCATCATGATATGTATGTGCATTGTCATGCTCTCTTTATTTGTCAATTGCCCAACCGTAATTTGTTCACCCAACATGCTGTTCGTCTTATGGGAGAGACACCTCTAGTGAACTGTGGACCCCGGTCCAATTCTCTTTACTGAAATACAATCTACTTCAATACTTGTTCTACTGTTTTCTGCAAACAATCATCTTCCACACAATACGGTTAATCCTTTGTTACGGCAAGTCGGTGAGATTGACAACCTCACCTGTTTCGTTGGGGCAAAGTAGTTTGGTTGTGTTGTGCGGGTTCCACGTTGGCGCCGGAATCCCCGGTGTTGCGCCGCACTACATCCCGCCGCCATCAACCTTCAACGTGCTTCTTGGCTCCTCCTGGTTCGATAAACCTTGGTTTCTTTCTGAGGGAAAACTTGCTGCTGTGCGCATCATACCTTCCTCTTGGGGTTGCCCAACGAACGTGTGAAATACACGCCATCACCCCCCCTGGCCGCGCCGGGGTGTGGTGTGGGCCCCCCTGGCACCTCTCTGGCCCTTCTCCGGTGCTCTGGAAGCTTCGAGAAAT